>NC_137162.1:41752307-42048292 GCF_951394435.1 Stenella coeruleoalba | reverse complement strand
GAACATGCATGGCTCTTAATACATGTTCAAGGATTGTTTGCTTGCTTGCTTGAGTGAACGAATGAATATTTGAACCATGTAAATCCTCTACTTCTATCTTCTGCCAATGCAAATTGTTGAGGGTTAGGCATATGCATTCATTTCAGTCTGACCCAGGTAAAGACATCTTTTACTTCTTAATTTTAGTAAATTACCTTGATTTTGCCTTCAAGAGTTTCTCCTTCCAAGCTGGCCGTAAACTCAAATTTAGTTATTTATTTGTCTCCTTCACTGTTCCTCAGCTTTGCCTGCTTAGAGTTTGCTGTTGAAAAGCAGCTCCATCCTGCATGGTCCTTAACCCTTCTGTGTATTTGGTTTTCCCATTCTGCTTTTGGAGTGTACGAAATTTGAGTGAGAAAGCCAGCATTCTGTAAGAGCTCAGCCTTCCTTCCTAGAAGAAGCTCACAGGCCTTTGTAAGCTCTGAGTTCCTATCACTTCCCTGGGGAGGAGACAGAACCCAAGTTCCTGCCGCTTCTAGGACAGAAAGCTACCTTTCCTCTTATCTTCAGAAATTTGTTCTCCTTAGCTTATTTCTTCTGATTCTCTTTTCATGTCCTGTGAAGAAGGTGTCGGACACTGGAATAATCTCTCTACTGGGCACATCAAATTAAAAGACAAGGAGAGAGGCTACTTCTGCTTTCAGTCCTGCCAAAATCACTGTAGAAAGAAATCACAAAGCTTGGCTATCTGTTTAAAACACACACAAATTAATATTATTATGCAAATGAATCTGACTTATGGAGTCTGTGGGCTTTGTCATAGCGACATATTTTTTGGTAGATTCTATGGTCAAACAATTTCTCTGATTCCTAGAATTTGGGGAAAAAACAGATAAAAGACAAACTATTTTTAAAACTAAATGCTTTATAACACTTTACTTTTATGTTCTCTTATATACTGTACACTTTAGTGAGATAATTTAAGTAATTACTTACCAATTTTATTAATATAAATACCTTAAACAAATGTGAAAAGATAGATATAGTCTTGCAGGACATTCACAAAACAAAAGAATGTAGTTGAAACAAGCCACTGAAAAAAAAACATAAATAAAATTGATGCATATAAAACATTTTACCTTTGCTATTAACCAGATCTATATTCAAGTAAAGGGGCAAGTTGGACTTCCTTGATGTATTTATTTTCTGACCTGGTTGATGTTAATATCGATGTTACTAACCTTCTAATCCTATTCAGATCTAAATTATGATACATACTTTAGTCAATACAAAACAGTTCACTCATTTATAAAATGTGAATAATAATAGTACCAATCTCGTAAGATGGTTGTGAAAATTATACAACTTGATACAGGTAAAACACTTACAATAGTTATTTATTAAAATGGCAAATACTCAATAAATGCTTTTCTTATTAGTTTGACAAACACATTCTCATTAAATTCTCCATTTCACATCATTCTAATTTGTCACAGTGTAACAGTGATGTACTTTCATAAATATTGTAGGTGCAGCCAATTTTTTCATAGTGGGTTTTTAAAAAATTGTTTTTAAAAAATTATTTTTATAGGTTAAATACATACATTATTAGATAGATACTATAGATCATAGGAGCGGTAGAGAATTATAGTAGCCTTTAAACGTGGAAGACCCTTAAAAATATAAGAACTTGATTTTGTACCAAGGGTATGATATCTCAGTGTGTATTATTATTATTATTATTATTATTTATTTGTTTATTTTTGTGTGTGGTACGCGGGCCTCTCACTGTTTTGGCCTCTCCCGTTGCGGAGCACAGGCTCCGGACGCGCAGGCTCAGCGGCCGTGGCTCACGGGCCCAGCCACTCCACGGCATGTGGGGTCTTCCTGGACCGGGGCACGAACCCGTGTCCCCTGCATCAGCAGGCGGACTCTCAACCACTGTGCCACCAGGGAAGCCCCTCAATGGGTGTTATTAAAGCAATAAATCTCCATTATTTGGCTAATCAAATTTACTACTAAAAGCTTTAGTGTAATAAAAGGAATTAAAGGTGAATATAAGGGCAATAAGGCTCTGCAGTAGAGGAGAACAAAACAAAGAATAAAATGAGATCACAAATTGCATAAATTTTGGAATACTGAGGTAATTTGATAAACTGCAGTCTTGTATTTGAAATGATTGATTCACTGAACTTACCAAATCAGCCCCTAATTATTAGGCACAGGAAAATCCTTTAATTTTTTTTAATACTGAGAAATACAGGTGTTTGTTAACATTTGCCTGAAACATAACAAAATTCCATGGATTCATCATCACATTTCATGTTATTCATAAAATATAAAAATCTTCCCACTTTTATTTTCCTACTTGGGGTAGTAAGATTCTTTATATTCTGATTTGTTTAACTATTTATTGATTAAATAACATTCTTGTTTCTTGGGAAGAAAAATAACTGATATGAGGTTTATTGTATACAGATGTATTTTTGATTTTCACGATGATTTTTATTACTAATTATTCTGTAAGACATTAGTAGCATACAGATATATGAAGTTTCATCTAATCATGGCATCTAATCATGGCATATACCCATGGCATATACATCTAATCATCTAATCATGGCATATACATCTAATCATGGCATATGCCCATCTAATCATGGCATATACCCTGGCATCTAATCATGGCATATACCCTAGTTTCATCTAATCATGGCACATAACAAATGCTAAGTGAGAAGAGACTAATATAAGATAATTAACTTCCCATCATAAGTAACCATATACTTTATTATCTAAACTGGGATAATTTTAAGAGTGTAAGTGATGTAAAAACAATCTTAACAGTACTACGTGTATAAACCGATACTGCCCCATTAAACAGGGTTGTATAGTCTTATGCATTAAATATAAAAAAAATACTATATATAAAATATATAAAGTACATAAAAATAGGTATACTCTGTATTATGTTAGTATACATACATACTGGTAAATATATATTATGTAGTATATAAAATGTATATTATAATACGTGCATATGTGTATATATATACTGCATATGTTTTTTACTATTTCAATGTTCATTTAATACTGAATGGAAGAAAAAATACTCTATCATTCAAGCTATGAGTTGCTTTTACAATATTCTATTGAATTGGGCGGATAGCGGCAATTTTTTTCTTTCCCTTTTACAAAAAAAAAAAACGATATCTGTTTTCTTATTTATGTTTCTAGGTAAGGTTTCACAGGTAGAAAGAACTCCCTCCATAGCCAAACTGCGGGAGGAAAGCAATTATATTATACTCATTACTTGTTTCTCTTTATACTCTATTTTATATACTAAAGTTTCTTCCATATATCTCTAGGTAAAATCAATACAAATGGACAAATCACTTCATAAACTAGAAGCTGATAAGTCCCAAATTTCTACTTTCTGGTCCCGACTGTCAACCATCCTTCATATAAAATGGCTTCAGAACAGTTTGTGATCTTGTTTGTAGTGTTCTAGATGAGTTCTACCTCATAAATGTTATTTTTCATTGTGATCTGGAACTATTTATAAAACTCTTGATGGTGTGACCTTGAACTATTTATAAAACTCTTGATGTGATCTGATTAATGCAGCATAGGAGGAACTTTCACCACCTTTGTTTATTCATTGATTAATACAACTAAAAATTGCATTAACATTTTGGTGTTCCCATTATGCTGATGAAATACATTGTTTGAGGTCAAGTAAACCCTTAAATCTTGTTTATACATGTTCTGGTGTATAGAACTAGAATTCACCATCCAGCATTTCTGTGTCTGGCTCCTTGGCCCAAATGCAGGAAATGCGAAATCCTCATTAACGTTCTTTCCTCTAGTTTCTTTGAGTATTTTTATTGTCATCAGTATCCCTTCAACTTCATGTTCTAGAAAATATGAATTAATGCACCCTCTACATGTCTGTTTATCAAAGTCACTGATAAATGGTTAAAAAAAAAAAAAATCAAATCCTAAGACAGGCTTCTAACATATTACTAGAAACCTACACCTGGGCAGATGTCAAGCTATTAATAAATAGCTTTTGATATGTATTTCACCCTATTTAAAGTATGCTTTGTCAAATTAGAAAGAGTAATACAAGACATATAAATGTATCTCTTGCTGAAGACCAGTCATTCTATATTGCACTATTGGATACCCAATCCTCTTATACCATTGTTTCCCACGTTATAATTATAAATTGGAAGAAGGAAGGAATGGACCATAAGTACTCCAGTATTCTTTGGTTCTGTGCTCAAGATGTCATTATTTCCATAGTAATGTTTTTGTATTGCTAAATAACAAGTCACTAAGTATCAAAACTCACTCCTTTCTCCTTGCATAAGTACCAGATTCTATTGTAGGGAACTTTTGTTTTCTTTTTTAATAAGATATAGCATCTGCTCTTGAAAATGAACATTGTATGATGTTTGTTATATGTCTTCGGAAGTGCTGTGTTTCATCTCTTCTTTACTGGAATCATTGTATATTGAATTAGAGTGGGTAAAATGGAATAATTGGATCATAGACTACTACAGACCAAAATCTCAGGATGAGTAGACTTATAGCTTGACCTCCGAATCAACTGGTGCCAAGACTTTAATGACATACGGGCTCTGCCTCTCTAAATCCCATATTGGTTTCTTTTATGTCCTTGTGGGCTTTATTCTCTTTCATTGGAAAATGCCTTTTTCTAGACAATGAGAGAGATGAGTGCCTACCACTTCCACTTGTTAATTTTATATCCTACAGGTTCAACCACAGGAGAGGGACTTTTTTTTCTTTTCTACCTATGTGAGAGAGGGAGGGAAGCAAGGAAGGAGGGGAGGGAGGGAGGGGGGAAGGCAGAGAAAATGTGAAAGTCATCCGTCTGGTGTGGGTGAAAGGACCACCCTAGTTTTATCAAACTGGGCTTTACAAGCAGCAAGAAGGGAGAACACAGCAGGCATGCTATGAAGTTTGAGACCAGAAAAGCAGTTTTGTGTTCATGACCCTGGGTTTGATTCCTCTGAGCTCATAACAGTTCTGTGGGGTCGCAAACACCTCTTCCTGTCTAAATAATTTTCTCTGAAAAGATTCATATTTGCCATCTGGTTCTAGTGGAGACATAATTTTCTTCCCTCCAATCCACTCCACTCTTATGACCATTTTAGTTTTCATTTTATATTCTGAAATTCTAATTTTATTTTTCATCTTTGAGACTCTCTGTGTTCCTTATTTGGTCTATAATAACACATTCTGTCTTAAAACTTCTGATATTTTTGAAATTCTAAACCGGAAGTAATTCCCCCCAAGGGATAAGGGATATTTGGCAATATGTGGAGAGATTTTTTAGCTGTTACAACTGGTGGGAGTGAGGTGGGGGGTGGGAGGTTGCCACTAGCATCTAGTAGGTGGAGTTCAGTAATGCTACTAAATATCCTACCAAGACATAGACCAGTTCCTCACAGCAAAGAGTAATGTGGGCCAAAATATCAATAGTGCTGAGTTTGAGAAACCCTGTTCTTTAAATTATAAAAGTACTTCTAAAATTTTGGCGCACAAATCAACAAAAATGAGCCCACTATGAAATAGTAGGAAAAAACCCCTTTATCGTATGAGAGAGGTTGAATTCAGAGCATAAGCCATTTTCTAAGGTTTTTTTAGGTTTAGAGAAAAACATATATTGATACTTCATAAGTGCCTTTGTTAACTGGACTGGATAACTGTAATAATAAACTGTGTATTTCCTGTTTGATATCACCAGTCTTTCAGAACAGCTATTAATGCTTTGCTCTTGATTTATATAGAAATATATTTTTTAAATTGCTTGATTACCACAAGCAAATTACTATTAATTATCACTATGCAATGCCAACCTCTAATAGCCACCAGTGAATCACCCAGGAAAGAGAAAATCTTTTAAAGATTTTTAAGATACCATATAATTTTCTTCCCTTTCCATCCCTTGCTAATCTCCTAATCAGTGAATACTTAACTAACAATTTTCTGTTTATTTAAAGTCACTAGTGCCCTTTCACTCTCTGGCACTCTCACGCACTTCACACAATTTCCCTCGCTCTCTATTTCTCCAGTTTTTAGTGAGACAGCAGTACCAGATCCTAGACCTCACCAGGAGGCAGATCCAATGGGAGGTCCCTGATTACAATATATCTAAGTTGAAAGGAAAAGAAATAGAGTGAACAGTACTTTTGGATTTTGTCCCTCTTCTTGGGAATCAAAGCAAATGGCGAAAAAAGGGCTAAAGATCCTTAGCAAGAGCAACTAACTCTGAGACCTAGTAACGGATTGAAATTCATTACCTTTGGAGGTTTAGATGGCCTAAATAGAAATCAGCTATTTAAGGTTTTTATTAAAAACAATTTATAAAAATGTGGACAATATTATGATACACTGATAATAGATGATGTGTAATCTAATAGTATTTAATTTTAAAGTATTCAGGATACTGTGTATAAGTTACCTCTACAATTTTAGCACCAAGGATATTACTGTCTCCATAGAACCTGTTTTAAATATACCTCATACCAAATTGAAATTATTGCAAAATAAATAATTTAAGTTCTTTTTGGTATTTGAGTGTCGGAATTTTCCAATATTTTGGGAAAACTAGACATTCAGAATCTCAGGTTGAGAATCAAAACTCCTTGCAGAAATGGAACCAATGAAATACATACAATGCAGATAGAGTAAGCATGAAGTTAACCCTAATTTTGCACATCAAGGAAACAGGAAACTGAATGCAGTTTTCAAAATCATACATCTGTCAATTCAGCTACAAATGTGTACACACTAAATATGTGTACAGCCAGGGGCTTGAGGTTAGCATGCCATATGAGCCACAAATATAAATGCCAACTGAGGGGAATAAAATCATTATTTTTAAAGGATGAAAAATGAAAGGAACATAAATATTTTCATGATTTATTTTAGAATAAATAGGGGATGGTAAAATTTTCCAGTTTACACCGACTGTTTATTGTCTCCCTGCTCCACACATAGGATTCTCAAGGTTTACATTCCTTTACATTTGGGAATGATTCAGTAAAAAAAAAAAAGAAAAAAAAAGCTAGAAAAAAAAACGCCATTAAGTTACCTTTTATGGTTTCCTTTAGTTTTGTTCCTTGAAATTTTTATCGTGAAAATTACTTTACATACACAGAAATAGAGTAGCATAAGGAACCCCCATGTCACGTCCTCCACCTCAACAATTTAACAATTATCACCTCATGGCAAATCTTGTTTTATTGTTATCTACCCAACTATGCTATTTTCAAGCATATTCCAGACATCATATCTTCTGTAAATAGCTAAAAGATAAGAACGCTTTAAAGAATAACTATGCTTACATCACATTAAAAATATTATGTATTATAAATACATGGCTTTCTATCTTTAAAAGTGTTAACAAATAGGGACAGTTCTCTGAACACTTAAGAGGAATAAATAGCTCAAAGCGGTATCCGTGCTTCTGCGTTAGAACCTCTTAAGCCTTTTGTAATAGCATGAAGTATCAAACTAACAAGTGCTCAATTTCCCTCAGTGTCTTTTGATTTTCATTGATTGGCTTGTTTGTTTAAAAGTAGTCCACACATTTTACTTGTTTGTCTTTCCCTGCCATATAATGATGCCCTCCTTTTTTCTGGAAATTTATTTGTTGGAAAAAAACAAACAACTGAATTACTTCTTTGTCTTAAAGGACAAAAAGCTGAGTTACTTGTCCTTTCCTGAATTTTGAGTTTTGTTGATTATACCTCCACACCCCTGTATTTCATCTAAATTAGTAAAATATTATTCTGATTCAGAGTTATTGGATTTTTGTTTGTTTGCAGGAATCTTTCTTCTGTGGTATAGGTTACTTGCATTCGGAGTCACTTAAATTCTGGGTTGCTGCTCATTGGGATGTTAACATTATCACTGCGTACAGTTGCTATTAGCGTGTTCCAATACATTATGAAGTTCCACATTTTTACATTATATTATTTAGCTCTTTTATAGATAAAATTGGTGATACTCTAACTTATTTCTTTGTTTTGAATTTTATTTTTTATACAGCAGGTTCTTAGTTATCTGTTTATACTTATTAGTGTATATATGTCAATCAAAATCTCCCAATTCATCCCCCCACCACCATCCCCCCACCACTTTCCCACCTTGGTGTCCATACGTTTGTTCTCTACATTTGTGTCTCTGTTTACGCCCTGAAAACTGGTTCATCTATACCATTTTTCTAGGTTCCACATATATGCGTTAATATACGATATTGACTTACTTCACTCTGTATGACAGTCTCCAGATCCATCCACGTCTCTACAAATGACCCAATTGCATTCCTTTTTATGGCTGAGTAATATTCCATTGTATATATGTACCACAACTTCTTTATCCATTTGTCTGTCAATGAGCATTGAGGTTGCTTCCATGTCCTGGCTATTGTAAATAGTGCTGCAATGAACATTGGGGTGCATGTGTCTTTTTGAATTATGGCTTTCTCTGGGTATATGCCCAGTAGTGGGATTGCTGGGTCATATGGTAATTCTATTTTTAGCTTTTTAAGGAACCTCCATACTGTTTTACATAGTGGCTGTATCAATTTACATTCCCACCAACAGTGCAAGAGGGTTCCCTTTTCTCCACACCCTCTCCAGCATTTGTTTTTTGTAGATTTACTGATAATGCCCATTCTAACTGGTGTGAGGTGATACCTTATTGTAGTTTTGATTTGCATTTCTGTCATAATTAGTGATGTTGAGCAGGTTTTCATGTGCTTCTTGCCCATCTGTATGTCTTCTTTGGAAAAATGTCTATTTAGGTCTTCTGTCCATTTTTGGATTGGTTTGTTTGTTTTTTAATGTTGAGCTGCATGAGCTGTTTCTATATTTTGGAGATTAATCCTTTGTCTGTTGATTCATTTGCAAATATTTTCTCCCATTCTGAGGGTTGTCTTTTTGTCTTGTAGTTTCCTTTGCTTTGCAAAAGCTTTTAAGTTTCATTAGGTCCCATTTGTTTATTTTTGTTTTTATTTCCATTACTCTAGGAGGTGGATCAAAAAAGACCTTGCTGTGATTTATGTCAAAGAGTGTTCTTCCTATGTTTTCCTCTAAGAGTTTTATAGTGTCCGGTCTTACATTTAGGTCTTTAATCCATTTTGAGTTTATTTTTGTGTATGGTGTTAGGGAGTGTTCTAATTTCATTCTTTTACATGTAGCTGTCCAGTTTTGCCAGCACCACTTATTGAAGAGACTGTCTTTTCTTCATTGTATATCCTTGCCTCCTTTGTCATAGATTAGTTGACCATAGGTGTGTGAGTGTAACTATCTTATTTCTTTATTAATTAGTGAGAATACATTTTTCAAGAAATGAATTTCCCTCCTCAATTATCTCGATGCATTTTACATAGACAAACAGGATATGTTCTATTCTTTCCCTATATTTACTCTTTTTGTGATTAATGATTTGGTTTCCTAGTATTCTCCATATATTAATGATTTGGTTTCCTAGTATCCTCCATATATGAACATTAAGATATGTTTTTAGTGTCAGTTTGAAGTCATGGACTTCATTTAGTTTAATCTATTGCAGTTGTTATTATTGATGAACAAATTGCCCCATCTTTGGCCAATGGAGGAGCCTCTTCCTCTTCCTACTTGAATCAGGTAGTTTCCTTTGATATCTGGCTTTTGGCTTTAATCTTAAATAGTAGCAACTGCTCATTATCTGCCATAAAATGTGAGGCCTAGAAAACATTATTTAATGAACAGCTAAAGTGTCATACTTAATTTTTAAATAAAAGATATATATCTCCACCACTTTTTGCTATCCTTATTGTCTAATGTTAGAGTAAAAGAATCAAGTCTCATAAAAATCTATAAAACCTATTTTTCTTCAAAAATAATTGACAATCGTGTGGAGAAAGAAGTATCATGTTACTTGAGTCTATTTATTCTTCCAGGTCAGTTTTTTGAAAGTTAAGTTTCCTTTAAGTGACTGTGAATGACAGCCAGTTTTGATGTAAACCTCCCATGTTGTGAATGCTCACGATTGTTTATTTTCTATGTCATCATCACTTTCTTCTTCTTGCATTCCTCTTCCATTGTCATAGAATTCTGTGATATTGGATGTGTAAATTATACTGTTAAGTGCAGTTGACTATATTGGATGTGTTTTGCCATCTCTTAAATCCCATTTCCTGTCAGTATTGTTTTTACAATCTTTCAAATCAAGAATTTCAAGTTGTTTATTATAAGGTTACCTTGTTCTTGAAAGAGGCCAAGCTTTCAGGTCTTATGTGAGTAGCATAGGAGTGGTAGCTATATAGCCCCAGTTTCTTTCTAGAGACCTACATAGGTAGTTTCCTCAGTGAAAGCTGCATGACTGTGTTTTGTATCAAAGCGGATCCTTTGTACACAAAGTGTACATTTTTGAACTCTCTCCTCTAACCACTTTGTGTAAATTCTCAGAAGGATTCTCAGAGCTCCTTTCTTCAGGTTTTCAAGAGATTCTCAGTAGAAAGTATTTAACTTCTTGGAATGGATACATATCACTTCCCTTCCCTGAAGAAATTGTATTTATCATTCCCAAAGTAAAAATTATAGTAACTTCTGAAACATTAGATATATTAATAATGGTTAGGAGAGGATAGAAGTAGATCTAAAGTACATATACAAATTATGGTTGATGAAATAGTCTCATGTATGGTGCATGTCAACTACAGGGATACTAATGATTCTTAAAAATATCAGTAGGAAATGCCAAAATTAGACTCCTGTGTAACTTATATTTTGGTAGAATACACATTATTCAGATAGTGACACCAATTATCTATTGTTTCTGGGAAGGGAAGTTTTAAAAATGTTTGTGGGAAAAATTAAGAGATGAAAAAGAAAGGACATTGTTTTGAAGCATCATTTTCCTCTAGAAAAGAGGATTTCTTAAGAAATCAATCCACCTCACTTATTTTCATTCATAATATAGAATCTTTTGGCATTAGAAACAGAATGCTAAGCTTTTCTGGTATTCCTTTGACATGAACACTGTAATAGTATGATGATGAGTCACACATGGACAGTTTTTTATAAAGGGCCTGTATGATTATCCTCAGTGAATAACTGTAACCCTGTCATGTAAAATACATGGAATTGCTTAATTTGTGTTTAAAATAACAGCTATAATTGACAAATAATGCATTAGGACTTGACAACCCTATACATTTATACTCTTTCGTGGAAATGCATGTAAAAACCATAGAAGGCAGTTAAAAACACGTTTCATTCTTTAGGAACAGGAAAAAAATCAATCACCACTACCACTGGATCTAAAATACCTTATAAATATAATGCCTAATTATGGTAATCTTTTTGTCAACAATGTTCTTTTTATTTGTTAAATTGGCTTTATGTGTATGTGTAGGTTTTATCAGTGCTACCTTTTATAATGTCAAATTTGGGGCAGACAAATAATTATTTCTGAAGTAAATAAAGCTTATTTTTAGCTGTTTAGAGATCTGGAAAATCTAGAATCATATACGAAAGCCTCAAATAACTAGGTTCTAAACATATGAAATTAAATATTTTGAACACTACTATTAACAGATACTTAATCACTGAAATAGTATATATAAGTTTCTAAGAAAACTTGATATTGTTTATCAAGAGTTTTAAATTATATTTTAGGACATTTGAGGTATCTCATCTGCACTTAAAAAAAAAAGAAAAGCAATGTGAATCCGTGAAACAGCACTTTATAATATGGTCAATGCATTGTGAAGCGCCCACGTCAGAGTCCATGTTGCCATAATAAAGCATATTTACCACAATAATAGGTCTTGGGAAGATATTTTAAGATAACCATGTATGTATCTGCCTTTTGTATAGAAAAAAGTATAATTCTTGGGTGGCCTTGTTGTAAGTAAAACTCTTCATGAGTATTCCACATTTTCCATTTAATTTTGTATTTCAGAGAATTACATTATGGTGGTATCCCATTATTGCTTATAAATCCCTCTCTTCTTTTGAGACCTTGACATTCTCTGTAGGCTTCTCTGTCACTGGGAGATGATAAGGTTGAATAAACCAGAGTACATTTTCAGGGATAACCCAAGTCTAATGTAGTAGTCTCTCAGTTTGATCCCTTAACAGCCTGAATTTTTCTCAGTAATTGTTCCTTATTTCTTCAAACACCTTGTCATTTTTTCATATAATTAACACTCTATGTGTACAAGCGGTTCTCAGACTTTCTTGGTTGCAAGACCCCTTTACACTCATGAAATTATTGAGGATTCCAAAGAGCCTTTGTTTATGTGGATTGTATCTATTGATATCACCCTATTTAGAAACTAAAACTGAAAATTTTTAAACATGAGAATACACAAATACACATTCCACTAGACATCAGAGCAACAATGTCATCATTAGGTGTGTAGCCTCTAGAAAACCTCATGGTATGTATGAGAAAAATGAAAGTGAAAAGGACAAAGAATGTACTAGTATTAAATGGAATAGAGTTGAACTCTTGGATCCCATGAAACGTCTTGGGCACCTCAGAGGTCCCTATACCACATTTTAAGAGCTATTCTCTGCCATAATTGTTTTGCATGTCTCTCCTCTGCTCAATGATTCTTGTTTCCATGGAGCATGTATTATTGAACTTTACATTTACAGAACCTAGTGAAAGGACTTATTCATGGTAAATGCTTGGTCGATGTTTGTTGGATGAATAAGCATGTTATCCATATTAGTGTATCAGAAAATAATTCCATGGATTATTTCTTAAAATAATTACATATTTAGCTAAATTTTAAAAACATTTTCTGTGTATATATGGGAATAATATATAGTTTTATACTATATATATAGTTTATGTATAGTTGTGTATATATGCATATATAGATAGATGTAGTTTTATACACACAGATCTCATGGTTGCCTCAGTTCAGGTGGTTTTTGGAGATCCCTTATTATCATCATCTCAATAGGCAGAGCTCCTTTGTATACAGCATGGCAGCTGTTTCTCTGCAATGCTGTGGAACACGATTTTTTTTTAAAGAGGCTTTGATTCCAGCTTCTTACAGGACTAGTCCCACCAGCTTATGCTGCAGTCATGTCCTGTAAGCACTAGTCTTTTACCAAGACCATGAAGAATGGCAAAGCTCTCCATTAACTCTGTATCCTCCTCTACTTTAACCCGTGTGTTTATTGCCCATTTCTTCTCTCTGAGATTTTCTTTAGTAGTCCTTCAATGTAAACTATTCTTAGCTATTATCTTGAATAACTCCAAAGAAAAACAGTTGATCTGTGAGGTTTAGACATGCTCTGTGCAATCCCATATCACGGTGATGTCTGAGCATAAAACAAATTTGACAGAAATTTAATAAATGTGGTAAAGTTTCCTCTTAGGAAATATTTACCAATCATTGCTTTGTTTCAATCTTGACACAAGATGTCAAATAAAATTGTAGTTGCCACTTTATTTGCCACCTTAGTTTTTTAGCAATCCCTAAAATTTATTATGGAGTAGAAAATCTTGAAGTGAGGAAAGTTGACGCTCAAAAGCCTGCTTTAATCCAGTGGATACAATTAAGTTTAACTTAAAATTAAGATAACATTGCTTGCTACATGAAGTAACAGTTACATTAGTAAAATAGTACATTGAATTTCTCTCCTTTTTCACTTTTTAACATACACCATGCATATAAAAAGTGCACAAGTTCAATACTTACAATTTAATGATTTTTCACTGAGAGAGCACCCCTGTAACAACGTGATGTTTGACACGCTAGGAACCATCTTAATGTTTGCCTCTCAGTACTCCCTTTTTTTCCCATAAAACAAACTACTTTCCTGATTTCCATGGAAATCAGTTGCTTTTCCATTTACAAACTAAATATGCAATCCTATAGAGTATGGTTTATTTTTGCCTTTTTGTTTTTAACTTTCCATAAATATAAACATATAGAAAATATTCTATTGTGTCTGATTTTTCTTTAAAGACCACATATTTGTGACAGTTATCCTTGTGAATAATGCTAGTTTTTTAAAAAAAATTGTATTGCTATATATCTTTCAATTATATCCATTCTACTTTCAGTGATCAGTTGGGTTGTTTCAGTTTGTGGTTATTATGAATTATACTGTCATGACCATTCTTGTGTATTTTTCTTGGTGTCCATGAACACACCATGTTGGATATATATACTTTGGAGTAAAATTACTAAGTCATAGACAATGAGTATATCCAAGTTTTCTGGGTAATGACTGACTGTTTTCTGAAGTGGTTGTAATAATTTAAAACACCCATAGGCAGCAAATGAAACTTACAGTTGCTCCACGTAACTGTCACACTTGGTACTAAAAAAAACAATTTTAGATCTTCTAGTGGATGTGTATAGTGACATTTAATAATGTTTTTTATTTGGTTGGTTATTAAGTTAACCTGTTATTAAGTTAATAACAGGTTAAGAGTTAACTTTGTTGGTTAATAAGAGCATTTTTCATATAGTTATTGAACATTCAGATATTATAACTTATTGTGCTTTTTCAGTTGTCTTGCATATTTTCTATTTTTCTTACTGACTTTAAGAATTTTATTTTCTTGAAACAAGATATTTGCCAGTTACATGTGTCACAGATCTTCTTGAACTTTGTGGCTTGCTTCTTAACTCTTAATGGTGTCTTTAAAAGAATAGGATTGATTCTTACATTTAACAGAATACTTTATGGTTAGTATTTTTGTTTTAACCATTTAAAAATTCTTTTCCTGCCCTAAGGTAAAAAATACATTATCTTAGTATAACTTCTAAAAGCTTTGTTGCTTTGTACTTCACATTCAGATCTCAAATCTATCTGGAATTATGTGCATAGTTTTAGATAGGGGTCATTTCAATTTTTACCATTTGGATATACAGTTGACCTAACAATTTTTCACAATTGTAATTTCTTCATTTGTCTGTAGGACAAACTGTCCCTATATCAAATGCCTTTTTGTGATGTGGCTCTGATTCTGAGACTTCTATTCTGTTCTATCTTTTCAATTATATATTTCTATATAATTTATAGAAGTATTATTTATATAAGTATTTATATAAGTATTATTAGCATTTATATAAGTATTATTAGCATTTAATTATTATATATTGTGCACAATACTTAAATATTTGATAAAGCAAATCATTCTACATTATTTTTCTTGTAAAGAGTTTCTTGACTATTCTCATCACATTGGATTTTCATGTAAACTGTAGTATTAGTTTGTCTATTTCCACAAATTATTGTGTTGGAAATATTATTGAGATTTTATTGAATCTATATATCATTATATATGACATCACTATAATACTGCATGTTCCAAGTCCATGAGCATGATAGATCTTTGCATTTAGTTAGGTCTTCTTTAGTTTCCTTCCATAAGGATTCTTAATTTTCTAAATGGAAAACTGGGTCGTGGACAACGCTCATCTCTTGTTAGAACTGTTCCCACACATTTGACATATATTATACTATAGTAAAAAATATCTTTAAATATTTTTGTTTATAACTTTTGCTCTGATATATAGGACCACAATTAATTTTTGTATATTGCTACAACAAACTTTCTAAATTTACTTTCAATAGATTATTTGGGGTTTTCTGTATGTACCAACAGACTACATACAACTAATACTTTTCTTTTTCCACCAGTCTTACATTCCTAAATTATTTTCCTTCTTTCCTGTACAAAGTAGGATCCCCAATCAATGTTGACTAAAAGTAATGATAACAGGGATTTTTCTCATTCCCAAATGCAAAAGGGAAAATGTTCAATATTTTCTTATGTATGCTGGTAATTTTATAAATTCCTGTGTAAGATTAAAATGCTTCCCTCCTAAATCTAGTTTGTAAGATTTTAAAAATTCAATTAGTGACGGATAATGAATTGTATCAAATCTTTTTTCTAAATGGTCATATGAATAATTTCCATTTTTGTCATTATGGTGAAAATGTCAATTGATATTAAAATACTAAATCAGACTTGCACTCCTGAACACATCCACCTTGGTTGAGATATATTATGCATATATGTCTATCTCAGTGGAACTGGTTTGATACATTTTGTTTATAATTTTTGCATCTATATTCATGAGAAAAATGGGCCTGCAAATAACCTGATTTCCACTAGCTTTTGGTATCAAGGTGGTTATACTGGTCTAATAAAACTGGGAGTATTCCCTTTTAAAGTATGCTGAAAGCATTGTATAAGATTAGTGTTATTTTTTCTTTAAGTGTTTGCTGTAATTCATCCATGTTAGTATATAGACTTCAAATTACTTTGAGGGGAGAAGATTTCTAATTACTTAGTCAATTTTTCAGTAGTTAAACAACTACTCAAGTATTTTTGTTTGTCAATTCGAGATTATATTTCTAGGAATTTGTCTTTCATTTAAAATTCCAAATTCATTGGAAAAATTTCCTCATAAGCTCTTATCTTTAGTGCCTGTTATCTCTGTAGTGATATGCTCACTTTCAATCATGATATAAATTTTATTCTTTTTTTTTTCTTTTCCTTAATGAGTCCAGCCAGAGACTTATTTTGCCATTCTCTCTTAACATTTCTTTCCTAAATTTTATAGTATCTCTCTCTCGATCTCTGTTAGAAACATGGTAAGTTTTCTCATTTTATTGGCATTTAAATCTGTCTCGCATATTTTGTACATTTTGTTTCTTTCAGTTGCATTCTGAATGATATCTCCAGATTCATTCTCCAGTTAACTATTTCTTTAATTAACATCTCTATTGAATTGAAAACATGTATTGATTTTAAATGTATTACTTTTTATTTCTAGAAGTTCATTTAATTTTCAAATGGAATTCCTTTGTAATCTCTTACTTTCTGTTTATGTTATTGCAATTTTACACATATATACACACATATATACGTGTGTGTATATACATATAATATCAAACATTATTTTCTAAATTGTATGTTTCATAATTCTAGTATTTGACGTCTCTTGAGATCTGAGTTTTTATGTTTTTTGTTCTGCGTCTCACTATTGTGTCTTTGGTCCTTGGGTCCTTAGAGATTGTTTACCCTGAACTGCTTATTTTTATTAGAACTCCGCTTATAGAAATCCTTCACAAGGATTGAAATTGTACCACTGAAGAGAGGAACTGTGATTCTTTTTGCAAGGTGCACAGGGACATAATGACTCCTAACCACTAGAACTTAGATTCTCTTTTTAAAAATGTTCAGACAATACTGAAAATGAGAAATTCACCCAGAAACCTATCTGACTGTCAGGATACAATTATAGTTTCTCAGCAGAACTCTTTTGCTCCTCTAATATGGCATCAGTTTGAGGAAGGGAGCTTTAAGTTTTCTTTATACTTGTTATTCTGTAGTTTCACCAAAATGCATCTAGTTGCAGATTTTGCTTTTATGTCTCTTCACCAGGACTCAGTGTCTTGAGTCTGGAAACTCATGTATTTACGTAAGCAACTTTATCAGACATTATACTTGCAAATATTTCCTCTCCTCATTCTATGTTCTTTTTATTTTTTTACTTAGGTCTTCTACTTTTGCCTTTTTTTTTCTTTTGCTGTGCCTCTTTTTTCATATTTCCTATATTTTTCTGCATTGAATTCTGGGTGATTTCCTCATTTCTGTCTCCCAGGTAATTTTCTTCTCTTTGGTTTTGTCTAATCTGTTCTTTGGCTTATCCATTGAGATTTCGATTTTTATCACTGTTTCCAGATTTCTAAGCATTCTTTTTGAAAAAAATCTTATTTTTTCTGTTTCCAAAATGAACTATATTTTCATTGACTCTTCTATGCCTCTTTTCTTATTTTAACATATTTAATTTGTTGTCTCTTTCAGATTATTTTATCGTGTCGAGTTACTAGGATGTTATTTTTTTTGCAGTTTGGGCTCATTGATATTCCCCCATATGGGTTTCCACTGTGAATCTGCATTTCTTCAAGGGGCAAATTTTTCCTGCACTAGGTGAATGACTATATTATAAAAATGTCCAACAGAGGGGTTTTTATTTTGCTTTACCAGTGCCAAGGGAATTCAATTGTCCTTGTCCAATTGTTATTTTATGTTCTCAATTTGAAACTCTTGTTACTACCCTATATGTGTACATACTACAGGTCAGTGCTTCTGATTCTTCACCTAAGACTTTATATAGATGACAATTAGTTCCTACATTGCCCACAGCTAGTGAGTCAGATCCCCACCCCCTCTTATTTTAACAGAAAGAGTAGTTTTTAGAAGTCTCAAGCCTAATTCTAGTGCCTTGCTTTTTTTTTTAACGTCTTTATTGGAGTATAATTGCTTTACAATGGTGTGTTAGTTTCTGCTGCATAACAAAGTTAATCAACTATACATATACATATATCCCCATATCTCTTCCCTCTTGCGTCTCCCTCCCACCCTCCCTATCCCACCCCTCTATGTGGTCACAAAGCACCGAGCTGATCTCCCTGTGCTATGCAGCTGCTTTGCACTAGCTATCTATTGTACATTTGGTAGTATTTGTAAGTCCATGCCGCTCTCTCACTTCGTCCCAGCTTACCCTTCCGCCTCCCCGTGTCCTCATGTCCATTCTTTACGTCTGCATGTTTATTCCTGTCCTGCCCCTAGGTTCTTCAGAACCTTTTTTTTCTTAGATCCCATATATATGTGTTGGCATACAGTATTTGTTTTTCTCTTTGTGATTTAACTTCACTCTGTATGACAGACTCTAGGTCCATCCACCTCACTACAAATAACCCAATTTCGTTCCTTTTTATGGCTGAGTAATATTCCATTGTATATATGTGCCACATCTTTTTTATCCATTCATATGTTGATGGACACTTAGGTTGCTTCCATGTCCTGGTTGTTGTGAATAGAGCTGCATGTAGTACATGACTCTTCTTGAAATATGGTTTTCTCAGGATATATGCCCAGTAGTGGGATTTCTGGGTCGAATGGTAGTTCTATTTTTCGTTTTTTAAGGAACCTCCATACTGTTCTCCATAGTGGCTCTATCAATTTACATTCCCACCAACAGTGCAGGAGGGTTCCCTTTTCTCCACACCCTCTCCAGCATTTATTGTTTGGAGATTTTTTGATGATGGCCATTCTGACTGGTGTGAGGTGATACCTTATTGTAGCTTTGATTTGCATTTCTTTAATGATTAGTGATGTTGAGCATCCTTTCATGCGTTTTTTGTGCAAATGTCGTCATTGTGCAAAACACTAAAAAGTATCATTTTAATATAGAACTTCTCTTCCAAATTTTCTGTAAATAATTTTCAAGAGGCACATTATGGAAACTCAATAAACTTGAGTGTGGAAAAACATAACTGAGCTGTTAATGATAAGAAGACTCCATGAGGGGACAATTATGTTATATTTGCTGTGCTTTTTTAAAAAACTAAACAATTTTTAATAAATTTAACATTGAGTTTTTAATCTATTTGTAGTGACTGTCTATACCAAAGTGAAATTTTAAAAAATTATAGCTATTTGGGATTTTCTCCTTCCTTTGGGAACACTGGACTATATAAAATGACTGAAGTCATAATGACAAAGCCAGGGAATGAAAGAAAGGAAGAAAAAGCTATATACTCCATTAACCCAAAAATTTGTTATGTGGAATTTTCTCCCATCATGGTGAGGGCCAGAGTTTTAGGAGAATTCTGTCTTTATATCAATTATCTTCTCTTGCCAATTGTTACTTTCTTCTTCCCCAACAGTTTGATGTCCTCTGTCCCACAATAAATGCTGAATTAGGTCTATATTAGAGAAAAATGTATAAAAGGAAAGGAAACTGTAATATATAACATTTCAGAAAGAGGAAATTCCTGGGGTGAGCATGGATGGAACATGCTGTCTATTACAATAACAAAATATCAATTTCTGTATACAGCCAGGTGGTTAAAAACACAGAATTTGATTTGGAGACAGAATAAACCTGAATTTACATCTATGTCTGCCATGAACTGGTTGTACATCATTAATTCAATCATTTAAATTCAGTAAGCCTCAACTTCTTCTACTGTAACTGGAAGATGATATTCCTAATTTATCAAAATGATGTAAGGATAACATGAGATGATTATGTACTATTTACTTAGCACTATACATGACACAGAGTGTTTAATACCTGTGGCTGGAAACAATATTTAGGCAAGGGTAAATGTAATTACCAACAGTTTGGGTGTATTGTAAAAAAAATTTCCACTAGTGATTCTGATCTCCCCTTTCCCTGTTCCCCTACACTGTCTACCTCCCACACTGAAAGTCATTTCTTTGTATATAGAAAACAAGTGGTGCATTTTTATGGGTATGTGTATTTTATTTTACTCAAATCAATTATATGACTTATTTTTCAACATAATTGGTCTGTAATTTTATCCAAGCCCCTTAAATTTAATTAGCCAGTGTAAATGAGCCCATATAACTTTCCTATATTAACACAATAGTCTCACATATAACATTTTATAGCAAAATGTACAGTGTAATAAATCAACATATAGTAAATAACCTAAAGAAATATTTGAAGAGAAATCCATTTGTAACTTAGTCAAAACCACTTGGAAGTTTATATCTACCTATTAATTCAAAGACTAATTGCTGCACATGCTGGAGAGCAATGAGGTCAACTTGAAATCTCTGAAAAAATAGAAGCTTGTATTTTCACTGTTAGGTGTTTTAAACATCTATTCTGTCACCCCAAAGGGAAACCTTTAGACAAAATCATCTATTAAGGTGTCAGGTCTCCACAGTCTCATTTTTAAATAGTTCTCTAAGCAGAGATTGAATTAAAATTTTGGATTTCTAAAAAAATACTAAGAACAAACCTATTCTTTTTGTTAATTTCCCACTTGTTAAGCCTCTCAACCCAGAGCTAAGGGAACCTCTGTAGTGGAAGAAGGGCTTTTTTCATCGTGTTCAAAATTAATGATTTTTAATGGTTTGAGATTAAGTTCTATGAAGGCAGGACTTCTGTCTCTTTTGTTCTCTGATGCAGCCCCTGCCACTAGCCAGTATTCAGTAAACATCTGTTGAATTATTTTATTATTTGTATGAATAGTTTTTAATTGTCCTTGCTTTTTTGTGGACCCAGATATACTTCCATCTTTCTATTATTCTGCTATTATTTTTATGCCAAAAATAATGATAATGAATTTAAGGAATCTAGTTTCTAGATGTTGGACTATAGTTCTGTATTAGGTACAGCATAGGGACCCATAAGAAAACTTTTAAATATTTCCACTCTATATTTATTAGAACAGTCAAAATCCATGATAGAGGATCAGACTAAAAGCATCATGGGAAACTCACATTTTTGCCTTAAAAAACTGAGACCCACAGTAGGCTACATCGGTTATAAGTGCATACCATCATGTCAGTTGCCATCTACACCATGAGAAATTGTCTCATTGTCTATACAATTACAGATAGATCTCTGCCTCTCACGTTTCTTAAGGTTTTTGCATGTCTTAGGCAATGTAAAATATTTACTTTCTTTTTTAATAAAATATTTTTGCTTATTTTTATAACTGGTACCCTTTTACACTGGATTTATGTGGCATTTCTTACCTTTAACTACAACAGAAAAACACTAGGATGCATGAATTAAACAGCTAGCTGGCAAAGCATAGTTAATAGCTTCCTTTGATTTTATTTTTTCTTTGATATGGCACAAATGGGTTTTTATATTACAGGCTTATTTACAGTAATCTCCTTTCAGCAGCTTCCCCTGGAGCAACGTGAAAACACAATTAATACAAAAGTTTACTATAATAGTGACTCACAGCAGATGAAATTCACCATCCCCATATTACAACCTCTTTTAATAGCGTGTTGCTCCCTTGCTTCACAGCGTGTATAATCAGGAGCACTTTGTGTTTGTGCAGAGACCTGCTTTAGTAGAGTAGAATGATTTATTCGTATATCATCAAATGTCACCTAATATACTAAGTACATAAATATTAAAACAGACTATTCTCACACATAAGTGTGAGCATTTTAGAATCATACCTTTTTTTGCCATCAGAACAATATTGCCAGTCATCTAGTCCCTGTTTCTCATTTCAGGGGCTCACAGTGAGTTAGTCCTGGTTTGAGCTGGAGCCTAGATTTGAGTCATGCTCTGTGGCATCCTTTTGCTACATAGAAGAAGAGAGGATCCCAGATGATGATCCAGAGCACACTTCTACTGAGCCTTTCCTTGAGACCCTATAGTTTATCAGGCTACCTAATAATTAATCTTCAAAATCTACTCAATCTCCCAGTATTTCCAGGAAGTTCTGTTTCATGAACATTCTAATAAAGTGAGATTGTGATCCTTTTCATACATTTTCAAAAATGCTGGATAGATTCTAACCAATGCGTTTGGTTAAATGAATGCAGTAAACATTATGGAGGACTAATAAATGTCAAGTCCTGTGATAAAAGGAAAGATAGAAAAATAAATATAATTACTGTACTGGAGCTACTCAGGGTTTTGTAGTTACTGGTATATAAGAACTCTGAATGCATACCTGTAGAACTTCCTGCATTAAGGGCATCCCTTATTTTCAAGCTGATGGATTCAGACTGAATAACTTATTTTGACACTCTTCCATTCTTAAGATGGAAAAAAAGTTAGAGAAGGTGTTCCATCAGGAAATTTGAAAAGCAAAATAGACTTCATCATGGATTAATGAATTTTATGCTACTAAGGAACATATTGTGAAACCTAACAGAACTGATTTTTATTCAAAAATGTGCTAATGATCTAAAGCCACCTTCTCTGGAAGGCAGCTTATATAACACACCATAAAGTGATACTTTTACATTATATTGCATTTGAATTGCACAGATCACAAACCTCTGGCTCTATTTAAGTGGAATTATGTAAACTAATGGTCTACCCACTTCAGATTTACTGATTAATTTCCAACTTTCCAGTACATGCTGTGAGGAACAGGTGTAATAAACTGTGTGTGTGTATATGGCTGTGCATGCATGTTTTTGATTCCTTTCTTTGTATGACAAAATCACATATGTTCTTTATTGGTAATTTAACCAGTTCAGTCAAAATTCTTAAATATCAAACTAACCTGGGTTGGATTACAAATAGGTTAAAATTAACAATGACATGTTATAAGAAGAAAAATGATTCAATAGTTTTTTTCTAGGTGATCAAATTCATTTCATTTCATGTTCACTATGTGTATAAACTTTATTCAAAAATACTCCTAAATGAATGGAACAATTACAAAAATCAGAACCTGTTATGTGTCAGACACATGCTGGGGACATAACAGTGAACAAGATAGATATGTTTCCTGCTTTTGAGGTGTTCACATGCTGAGGAAGGAGGCTGACTTACAAGAAATACATAAATGGAATAATTACACATTGTTAATGTGATAATAAAAAGGGATTTTAAAGTAAAATGAGAGGTGTATTTTATAGGGGGCTAAGGTCTCTTAGAAGGTATTTAAGCTAAGCTCTGAGAGGGAAAATTGATGTACCCACGGCAGGGGCAGGGTAGTAAGAAAGCACATTTCAAGCATGGAAAGAAATGTGAGCAAATATTTGAGGTGGCAAAGGACACAGGAAGTGGAGTGAATGGTAGACAAGGAGAAAGAGCAAGAGAGTCACAAGTGGGCTGAAGAGGCAGGCAATGCAAAGATCAATGGGGCCTTTCTAGCCAAGGGAATGGGTTAGGATTATCTCATGTAAGGGAAGCAATTATAGGATTTGAAACTGAAGTGAGACATGGCCCAATGTACCTCTTTCACAAGATCACTTTACTGTGAAGAAAACGGAGTGGAAGGAAACAGGAACAGAGGCTTGCTGGGAAACTTTTCATAGGCTGAATTGTGTACTTCATAGACTTTCTACTACATGTTAAATAGAATACTTTGAGATTTCTTCTACTGTAATTGTCCCTGAGTCATTTGTTATATCCTTATCTTTTTTTTTTTTTTTTTTTTTTTTTTTTTTTTTTTTTTTTTGTGGCTCACTCTCCCCTGCTTCTCCTCTCAGATACCCAGGTACCAGGATCAATTCTTTTTCTTTTTTTAACACCTTTATTGGAGTATAATTGCTTTACAATGGTGTGTTAGTTTCTGCTTTATAACAAAGTGAATCAGTTATACATATACATAAGTCCCCATATCCCCTCCCTCTTGCATCTTCCTCCCTCCCACCCTCCCTATCCCACCCCTGTAGGTGGTCACAAAGCACCCAGCTGATCTCCCTGTGCTATGCGACTGCTTCCCACTAGCTATCAGTTTTACATTTGATAGTGTATATATGTCCATGCCACTCTCTCACTTTGTCCCATCTTACCCTTCCCCCTCCCCATGTCCTCAAGTCCATTATCTAGTAGGTGTGTGTCTTTATTCCCGTCTTACCCCTAGGTTCTTCATGACTCTTTTTTTTTTCTTAGATTCTATATATATGTGTTAGCATACGGTATTTGTTTTTCTCTTTCTGACTTACTTCACTCTGTATGATTTTATCATTGTTCAGTGATTTTTTTTTTCTGGTTCCTGAAATACAGGGAGTTTAGTACAAGCACTGTGTCAGATGACATGTCTTTTAACTTTATTGTCATGGACAGAAACTATTATGTAGCTTAAACATATTAAAATTTAGATTTGCAAAGAAATAGCTAAAAGCAGCCATTTTAAGAGATGTGAAATTATGACTACTGGATTTTACACAGAAAGTTGAAGTATGCCTGAGTTGTAGTACTCTTATGACATTAAAATATATTGGCTCTTTTAGCTTCTTTCTTCAAGCTAAGCAGTTTTTGTTCTAGGCTATTGTTTATGGTCCCATCTGTATTGCTTTGTGACTCACATTCAAGTTGGGATAAAAAAGAGTAAATACACTGCTTTTCATGTAAAGTGACTGCCAAGTAAAGCATGGCCATAAGTTCAAAATAGCTGGAACTGATATTTTCATATTTTGCTTAACTTTGTCTTATAATCTGATGTAAATATACATAGAAGTCTTTAGCAGTGTAGCTTTGCTTTGCTAAAACTCTGAAATGGAGGATTATTGTTTAATAGAAAATTAGAATTACAGCTCAGTCTTCTGTTTCTTTTTTTTAAATTTTAATTTATTTTTCCCCTATGGCAGATTTTTTAAAAAAAAAATTATTGGAGTATAGTTGATTTATAATGTTGTGTTAGTTTCAGGTGTATAGCAAAGTAAATCAGTTATACATATACATATATCCACTCTTTTTTAGATTCTTTTCCCATATAGGTCATTATAAAGTGTTGAGTAGAGTTCCCTGTGCTATACAGTAGGTTCTCATTAGTTATCTATTTTATACATAGTATCAATAGTGTATATATGTCAATCCCAATCTCCCAATTAACCCCCCCCCACACCACTTTCCCCCTTGGTACCCATATGTTTGTTCTCTATGTCTGTGTCTCTATTTCTGCTTTGTAAATAAGATTGCCTATACCATTTTTTTTTCAGATTTCACATATATGCATTAATATATGATATTTATTTTTCTCTTTGACTTACCTCACTCTGTATTACAATCTCTAGGTCCATCCATGTCTGTACAAATGACACAATTTCATTCCTTTTTATGGCTGAATAATATTCCATTGTATTCATGTGCCACATCTTCTTTATCCATTCCTCTGTTGATGGACATTTAGGTTGCTTCCATATATTTTTTTTTTAATTCTTTTCCTGGCCTCAGTTTGATGTTCTGATCTCCAGACTAGGAAATGCTCCCCTGCCCCCCACCCCAGATATCATATTTTATAGGTAAGGCACTTTCTCACTTAGAATAGTGGGATTCACAGTAGATATGAAGTTCAGTGACTCTTCCTGGTGTTCTCTGTCCAACAGCTGTTATTCCCCTGACCATTTCCAATCCAGAAGACAAAGGAGTGGAAATGGTTTCAGGGTATCATCTGAAGAGAATGGAATTTAATGCTTACCACAGTATACCCATCCTTCTTTTTAAATTGAAGTATAGTTGATTTACAATATTTCAGGTGTACAGCAAAGTAATTCAGTTATACATAGATATATTCTTTTTCAGATTCTTTTCCATTATAGGTTATTATAAGATATTGAATATAGTTCCGTATTCTATAGAGTAGGTCCTTATTGTTTTTCTAATTTATATATAGTAGTGTGTATCTATCAATCCCAAATCCCCAATTTATCCCTCCCTCCCTCCCCCTTTCTCCTTTGGTACACCCATCTTAAGCACTATTTAATTTGGTCTTTCCACTCCTGACTCCTGTCTTGTATAGGAGGTCACTTGTTATAAGGACACTCATATCAAAATTGAGGGCCATGAGAGATTCTCACTGCTTATTTCTTTTTTAATTCTGTCAGATTAATTAGGCCATCAGTACAGTCATCTCCTACAAGAGTTCCAATACTGAGTATCTTGAGATCTTTTTAAATCTATGATGTCTCTATTAAATTAAATGGCAGCTTCTCTTACCCTTACTTACTTATTTTCTTACTCACTTCCAGGCTCTCTTGACACTTAGAATTTGTAGAATACCCAAAACTCTGGCATCCAGAGAATGCTCTATTATCATAGTTTTTACTGCCACTGCCTTCATATTCAAAACATATTTCCTGAGGATTATACTCTTCAAGAGGGAATATGCCATGATTTGTGTGTGTCCTTACCAAGCACAGCCCCTTGTTACTTAGAAGTTTTAGATTCAGAATAAAGTTTAAAAGTTAGGTACTCATAGGAACTGTATAGTGGGAAAAATTATTTGACCTCAAAACCCAGTAGGGTGGTAAAATATTTTGGTTGGTACAAAACTTATATTTCTAGTATAGGAAATTGGCACACAAGAAAAAATAAAACTTGAGTTATTGATCTTTATCTAAACTTTCAGTTGAGCAAGCTCAATAGTAATGGATTAAGCCATCCAGATTTGATACTTTTCATCTAATTTCATATACTTTCCTTCCAATCTGGTTTTGACTGACTCCAAACCTTCCACAAATCTTCCAGACCAAAATAAAAAAGTATTGCGTTCAAGTCTATATACATTCTATTTCATATCTAATATATATATATATATATTATATATTAAGCTAACCTGGCTTATATATATTATATATTATGTATAATTATGTATATACTTTATGTTTATAATGGCATAAGGATTCTGAACTAGTTAGTAAAAGATTGGAGTTCTTACCAGCACTCAGCTACTCAGTTGTTTGAGCTAGTTTTCATTATTTTAAGTGACGTGGCTTTAGTATTCACCTATGAAACAGGGTTAATTATAGACACATGCTGTAGCCACGTGTACTAACCTGCTTGGCAATATGAAACAATTCTTTGTATTTATACATTGTAAGGTTCTTATATCTTACTTGATGAATACAGAAAAGTAATATCAAGTTCTATTATACAGTGTGACACAGACTTTGAACTATTTCCCTCACATAGACAGTGTTCATAATGTCTCATATACAGGTTGTTTTGAAGACTCATAAAACCAGAGGGTTTGAGCCCACAGTATTTCAGAAATAAGTAAAGCTGCCTGTGAAAACGGTAGCTATTACAGGCCACTGCTTCACTATTCCATCTGGAACAAAGAGGTAACTAATTGTTAAACTGGCCAATCTCTCAAATGGCCACTCTGAGCTGTCCCTTTGCTCATTCAATGAATGCAACCTCATAAAAGTAATTGTGTTAGGAATTGCCGGAAGTGGAAGAATGAGCCCAGAGTCATGGCTAGATGACTAGCTCATGACATCAGTTGAACTAAGTCTGCCTGGCTTCGTAATTTAAATTGCAACCTTTGCCTCAAACAAAGCATATGAATTGGAGGAGGGTGTCACCTAGAGGCAGAGATGATGAAATGTTTTAGAGTCACTTACCACCAACTAATATATATTCCTGCCAGGCAGGAACATCTGCTAAAGCAGAGGCTGAGAGGGGCAGTATGGCACACCCTGCTCCCAGGCAGGCAGCTGGGGTCTCCTGGCATTATAGTCCTTCATGGCAAGAGCTACCCTTGCCATTATAGGGAATGAAACAAAATGAAGGGAAAGTGGAAGGACCACATGTGATTTATTTGTTTTCTCAGGACATATTATCGTGTCTGGTACGAATAGACAATGCAAAACCATTCAATGGGAATGAACTAACCTGATTTCAAATTCTTTCCCTTGCTGTGCAACACTGGGGAAGGCACTATATCAACAGAAACATCAATTTTCACCTTTGCAAAATAAGGATGGAAATAAAACTAACAGAATTTTTATAAGGATAAACTTTGACAATGCTTATAAATATATTTTGTCAATTTTAAAGTGCTGTGACACCTTAAGGAGAATATAATTTATCAACTATGTCCATATTCTCCTCCTACAACATACCAGATATGAACATGACCAGTGACCAAAAATCACATCCATTATTCTATATTTAGTAAATTAATTTGCAATAATCCCACACAAGATATAATAAAGTAATATTTATTTTAAAATTTAGAAACAATTTTAGCCTGCAACTGATTTTTCTGATTATCACTGAGTTTGCATCCCCCCTAAAGCAAACCTATACAATTTAAAATAATGATTTGTAGACCCACATGAGAAGGTTCTGAGAGATGGAGAAAAGACAGACTGGCTAGGGACCTTGGAACCTGAAGAATGACACTGTGATGATTTCCAATGATGATTGGAATGTGATGATTTCTTCTTGCCTTATATGTCCTAAATTATAGGCTGGAGAAAATGACAAACTAGAAACACCTAATGGGTTCAGATAAGAGGGGGAAAAAAAAACCTCCCCAAAAGTCTGCTCTCTCTAGCCAGAATACTAAGATAGAGGCAGCCTAGAAAGGCAGAAAACTCTTAGACACTAATTGCTCTGTTGCAGCCAAACACCACAGGAAAAAAAAAAAAATGTGGTCCCACCCACTCAGGCCAGCAAAGGCCAAATGCCACATGCCACACTCTCCAACAAGATACATCAAACATAACAACATTGGTGAGACATGGATAAAGCAATGCTGAGAGGAAAATTTATCTCATTAAATGCATATACCAGAAAAGAGGAAAATTCTCTAATAGTGTAAGCTCCTTCTTCAAGAACATAGAAAATGAAGAGCAAAATAAATCTGAAGTAAGAAAGGGAGGAAATGGTAAAGATAGGATCAGAAATCAATGAAATGGAGAACAAAAAGAAATGCACTGAGAAAAAAATCAATGCAACAAGGTGCTGGTTCTTTGAAAGGATCAGTAAAATTGACAAATCTCTAGGCAGACAGACAAAAAAACAGATGGACACAATTTGGAGATATCATTGAAGACTCTACAGACATCAGAAGGATAATAAGGGAATACTACAAACAACTTTGTGTGATAACTTAGACAACTTAGACAAGATGGACCAATTTCTCAAAAAACACCATCAAAATTCACCCAATATGCAATAGAGCATTTGCATAGCTCCGTAACTGGTAGACATATGGAACAGGAAGTTAAAACTACCACATGGCCACTTTGGACTCAACAGGCAAACATTCTTTGCTTGAATCAACAGACAAAGAAGGGAATTACCATGGCCCTGTGGTGATTCATCCTACCATGAGAAAAATAGACTGCTATTCTACAGTGGACAGATATAAGAAAGAGTATGTCTGAAATACGGAGGATCTCTTAGGGTGTGTCTTAGTGCCACCATTTCCTGTGATTAAAGTTAGTGGACAACTAAAACAAACTAATCCAGATAGCACTACGGATAGCCCAGACCCTTCAGGAATGAAGGTTTGGATCTCTCCGCCATGGAAAGAACCATGACCACCTGAGGTGTTTGCTTGAGGGCAAAGGGAATATGGAAAATTCATAGAAGGAGGTAGTTATAAATACCAGCTATGACCACATGACCAGTTACAGACGCGAGGGGAATGTAATGGTCATGAGTATTTCTTCCTTATTTTGTTATAAATATGTGTGTGTATGGATAGCAAATATCTTTTTCTTCACTCTCTTGTACATTTATCATATAATTTAAGATGAATTGACTTAATATCATAACATCTAAGTATTGTTAACTTTACATCGTAGCATTTAAGTTACAGGATCTCAAGAGTAAACATCACCTAAGGACTTTAAATCCTCTTCTGGGGAAAGGGTGCGTACATTTTTGGTTACATACAGGATATTTGTGTCATTTTTGGTGAAAGTATGACTAATAAAGTCTTTATCTGGAGATCAGTTGCTGGAATGAGATGTGTATGAATGCCATGTTCAGAAGTGATGGACTTCTGATGGTTACCTTGGCTAGGTCATGATTACCAGATATTTGTTCAAATACTGGTCTGGATGTTGCTGTGAAGGTATTTTTAGATGAGATTAACATTTAAATCAGTGGACTTTGAGTAAAGTAGATTACCTTCCATAATGTGGGTGTGCCTCATCCAATCTGTTAAAGACCTAAAGAGACAAAAGATTGACTACCTTGAAGGAGAGAATTCTGTCTGCAGTCTGCCTTTGGGCTATCAACTCCTTCAGCTTTTCCCTGGCTACCCTTCAGATTTTAAACTTGCCAGCCTTCACAATGGCATGAGTCAATTTCTTAAAATAGATATCTCTCAATATCTATCTATCTATCTATCTATCTATCTATCTATCTATCTATCTATCTATCTCCTCTGGAGAACCTTGACTAATTCAAGAGGGAATTTAGTCAACTTGACAAGGAGCATCTAAAAAAACACTACAGCTAACACCTTAATTAATGTTCAAAGACTGAATACTTTTCTCCTAAGTTTATGAACAAGACAAGGATATCTGTTTTCACCATTTTTATTCAACTCTGATGGAAGTGAAAAAAGTCAAGAAAAGAAAGTAAAAGACCTAAATATCAGAAAGGAAGAAATAAAACTCTTCCTACAAACAGATGACATGATTGTGTATATAAAAAATCCTGAGGAATCTACAGAAAAAGAACCCCCTAGAACTAATGGTTCATCAACATCACAGAATATGAGATACACACATAAATCAATTTTGTTTCTGTATATTAAAAATAAATGCACGAACACCAAACCAAAATTCCACTACTATTTATAATCTCTCGAAATAAAATGAAATACTTAAAACTAATGAAACTTGTATAAGACTTGTACAGTAAAACTGCAAGATATTGATGAAAGAAATGAAAGAAAACCTACATTAATGGAGAGACGAACTCTGTTCATGGTTTGGAAGATTAGAATAGTTATGTCAAAATTGATATATAGGGCTTCCCTGGTGGTGCAGTGGTTGAGAGTCCGCCTGCCGATGCAGGGGGCACGGGTTCGTGCCCCGGTCTGGGGAGGTCCCCCATGCTGTGGAGTGCCTGGGCCCGTGAGCCATGGCCACTGAGCCTGCGCGTCCAGAGCCTGTGCTCCACAGCGGGAGAGGCCACAACAGTGAGAGGCCCGTGTACCGCAAAAAAAAAAAAAAAATATATATATATATATATATAGATATATATATATAGATTAACACAGTTCCTATTAAAAATTGATATACAGGTTCAATGAAATTCCATAAAATTTTAGATAATTTTCTAAAATTTATATAGGAAGGCAATGGAACTGGAGGAGCTAAACAATTTTGAATCAAAGTTTTGAGAAGAATAAACTGGGAGAAAGCTGTTAACCTGACTTCAAGGATAATTATACAGCTACAATAGTCAAGACAGTGTAGTTTTGGCAGAGGGACAGACATAACGATCAATGGAACTGTATAGAGAACTCGGAAATAGCTCTACATGGGTAACTCCCTACTGCTTTTTGACAGAGGGGCAAAAGAAATTAAGTGTAGTGAGGTAGACTTTTCAACAAATTGTGCTGGAGCAATTGAACATCTATACACTCAAAAAGATTAGTCTCAACTTAAGTCTCACACCTTATGAAAAAACTTAAACTGGATCATGGAGTAAAATGTAAAAGACAAAGTCATAAAACTTTTAGAACAAAACTGAGGAAAATTCTTCCCACTCTACAGTGAGACAAAGATTTCTTAGACTTGACATCAAAATGTATGCTCTATTAAAGGAAAATTGGTAATTGGACTTCATCAAAATGAAAATTTTTGCTCTGCAAAAGATCCTGTTAAGAAAATAAAAGAGAAGCTATAGACTGGGAGAGAGTATTTGCAAACTACATACCTAAAAAAGGGCTAGTATCCAGAGTATAAAAAGAATGTTCAATACACAACAGTAAAAACAAATCTAGTAGAACATGGACAAAAGGCAGGAATAGATATTTTACCAAAGACATGGACAGACATGTGAAAGATTTTCAACAATGTTAGCCATTAAATAAATGCAGAATAAAACCATAATAAGGTATCACTGCACACCTATTAGGGTGGCTAATATAATTAAGTTATAACAACAACTATTGGTGAGGAAATAGAGAAACTGGATGACTCATACATTGCTGGTGGGAATATAAAATTCTACGCCACTCTGGAAAACATTTTCATTGTATCTCACAAAGCTAAGCATGCAACTATAATATTCACAATTGTACTCCTGGAATTTATCCCAGAGAAATGAAAATTTATGTTCACATAAAAACATGTTCACAAATCTTCACATCACCTTTATATATAATAGCCCCAAACTGGAAACCATCTAGATGCCCTTTAATGAGCGAATGGTTACACAAGTGATAGTACATTCATACCATGGAATACTACTTGCTCAGCAATGAAAAGGAATGAACTATTGGTGTATGCAACAACCTAGATCCATCTCCAGAGAATGATACTGAGAGAAAAAAAGCCAAACCCCAAAGGCAACACATAGTATGATGCCATTGATAGAGCAGTCTTGAAATGACAAAATTGTAAAATGGAAAACAGATTAATGGTGGCCAAGAATGAAGGAAGGGTAGGGGTGGGAGGGAAGTGGGTGTGACTATAAAAGGGCAACATGAGAGATCTTAGTGCTGTTGGAAATATTCTGAATCTTGACTGTATTAATGTCAGTATCCTAGTTGTGATGTTGTTCTATAATTTGCCAAGATGTTAGCATCGCTAGTAACTAGGCAAAGGGCACACAAGACCTTTCCGTATTTTTTTAAAACAACATGTAAAGCTACAATTATCTCAAAAAGTTAAATTAAAAATATACCTTAACACATTGAAAAAATCAGGTTGGCACAAATCACTACTGTGATTGTAACATGTTATGTGATATGAAAACGCCTCAACTTCCTATAAACAATATTTTTTCTAAATTGAATCAAGTTTAAATACAATACTTGAGTTCAATTTTTTAAAAAACCTAAGGAAATCCATGTTAGATAAAAACATGCAGGTCCTGATTTAAATTTCCATTTTTTGAATGTATGTGATTTTTGTTTATGGAGATGTGCTTGTATAAGTAACCCTGTCAATAGGATACTCAGAGAGGTATATTGCCTGACAGAAAACATGACGCAGGATTTTCAGAATCTTTCTTCTCCCGTGTCTAGGATTTGTACTGTGCTTACAGGCTGTATCTCTTTGGTGAGTGCATCTTGCATAATGTATCTTTGCTTGACATGCATGTCAACATGTCACTGCTGGTGAAGGCTAAAATTATCTTGAAGGCAGTTTAGATGGTGTTAGTATCTGCTGAAAAGAAGCACCTTCTCTTTAGCAGTGACCTCAAAAGAAAAATGTCAGTGTTGAAAGTAGGTTAAATTTGGGTTACAATTTCTGTGGACAACAATAAATATTTCAGAGGCTAATGGAGATTAAACTCTGGTTTCCAATTGGAAGTGGTAAAAATAATCTCAGGTCTCTATAGAAAGAGACTATAAAGAAGTATTTTTAATATATACACCTGAAACTAATATGACTAACACTTTATGTCAACCATACTTCAGTAAAAAAATAGTGTAAGACATGTATAGTTGTCTAATCAAACATTAGCAATATATGCTATTGTATTTATTAATATGAGATTGATAGAGTAGGAATGTAATTATGTACTTCTGTATTTCTCAAGTGACATGCTGTATTCATCTCCTCCTTAATCATTCAGTGTGAGCCTAACTACTTATTATATACCCAGGGTAACTAATGGGTTTCTTGGAGAGAATTCTGCCTTGTGAAGAACTCTAAAACTTCCTCACCAGGTGCCAACTGCTTCAATCATAACTGAAGAGTTGCATCAGTGCTGAGCAGCCCAGGCACGTGATTATTATCTCCTGATTGAATTCAGCACACTTCTGAGTATTAGCATGAGGGTGGAGGTCAACCCTCATGGCTGGAAACTTTTCACCGAGAATAGGAAGGGAATCTTAAAGACATTAAACTGTAAGGAGTATGAATCTAGTAATTAAAGACCAGTTTATAGCCAGATGAAGATTTTGCCAAAGCTTGGCAACAGGAGTGAGCCCTCTGATTTCAGATCCTTTCCTAGTTAAGTGTTTATTCATTGTCTTGCTAGGCAGTTCAACATTTTGCTGTGCATTAAGGACATCATTTTCTGACTCGTGTAATTTATGGAAGTAGGGTCATAAAATAGGACCTGAATTTTCTTTAATCTGCGAGGGGAGTAGTGTCATAGCATCACTTATCTATGGATTGATAAGTAACACGTTTAATTAAGAGAGCCATAACACAATGACTTTTCTGTGCTTTAAACTGTCATTTTAATGATCACTTTGGGGGTTTACAGTTTACATCTTGTTTCTGTTACTACCTGGGGTGAGAATTTTACCATAGGTCTGTTACTACCTGGGGTGAGAATTTTACCATAGGTCTCAGCTCATCAGGAAGGAGGAGCTATCTTTTATAGAGTCAGGAGTAAATCATAACAAGGGACCAATGCGGGACTGAACATAGATTATTCATGTAAATCAATTAAATTAAAGCCAGATTTTAGATCAGATGTACAGTGAAGTAACAGTGCTTTAAAAATCAGCTCTTAACCGAGCATACTATCTCATAAATGGCTATCTCATCTTTATCACAAGGAGATTTTGGGGGAGGTCCTTCCAGACACGTGGCATTTAATCTAACACTTATGAGAAGCTTATAGAAGCTGCTCAGGTCATTGGACCTGCATTTCAAATAAAAGTCAACACTATCTAATTGGTATCCTATAATGCAGTGCTTGAATGCTATTTTTTCCCCTCCCATTATGTTGTAGTTTCTTAGGACAGGGCCGAAAGTAAGCTCATCACACGAGATGAATTGTGCCAAAGCACAGCAGCAGAGGGCTGCCGCTCGCTCAGGCAAAACAGCGCCGTCTGTCTTGCTGTGGTAACTTTTATTAAAGCATTATCTAGGTTTACACTTTAAGACTTGTTTTCTTAACATTCCAGAAGTGCCAAAGCAGCAACCTATGTTTTTATTAGTTATACAAGCGATAATTGGCTTTCGTGAGAACCTGCCGTGCTTCGTCCTTGAGCGCAAAAAACAGCACAAAGTTCCCACCATTATTTTGATTATACTGAACTAGCACAAGGACATCTCCTTGCGTTCCCACCACTCTGTTTATACTGAGGACATCTCATGGATCAGTGCCCAAAGCACTCAATGCTTCTTTTGCAGGCCCCCGGTTTGCCGGGGTGGGGAGGGGGGTGGCGCTCGAAGCATTCAGAACTGTTCACAACTCTGGCTTATTCGCATGCCCCCGGTTTGCCGGGGGGGCTCAAAGCAATCAGGACTGTTTGCAGTTCCGGCTTATTCGCCAGCCCCCAGTTTGCTGGGGGGGGTGGGGGGGCGGGCTCATGGGTCACGTCTCCTTTCCATGTCCTCAGTTATCCCACTACACCATTAATTGTTCCCCAGATTGAATTGTTTATTTTTTACATTTTCAGACTTCAGTTGTCTCTAATTCAGATCTTTTCACCTATATGCCTAGAATGTGTGAAACTAGCTACTCTAGAGTTTACCGAAGGAGAACCTTTAGGATCAATACGTTGGTTAAGAAGTATTCTTGCACCTGGAGATTATAGGAACATGTGATTAAATGACCCCAAATTTATAATCTTTAAAAATGGGGCTTCCATGGTGGCGCAGTGGTTGAGGGTCCGCCTGCTGATGCGGGGGACACGGGTTCGTGCCCCAGCCCTGGAGGATCCCCCATGCAAAAAAAAGAACCCAAGGAGTACTCAGAATAGTTTTCTTATTATTTTGCCTTTAAAATTTTTTGTGCTTTGTTAGAAATAGAAATCCTGGTTTTAAATACTGGCTCTATTATTTCCTATTCTCTGTATGTAGATAAATCACTTAACCTCTCTCTATGTCAGTTTGAAAATGATTTGCTCTAATGATTGTGTGATTTAATTTATATGAAGAATATAGAACTGTATCCAGCATTTTGTGAACCTTAATAATTACTAGCTATTACTTCTTATTGAGCATATATGTACATTTTTCTCAAAATGCATTTTTGTTCTAATTTAAATTATTATATAAAATGCATAATACAAAGATAGAATTCTATACTAGTATACTATATTTTATATACCAGTATTTAAAACATAGATGCATATTTATAAATATATGAACATAGACACACATACACGTATATGTATTTAATGTGTACACTCAAATTTATTATAACCTCCCACAAAAATTTACTGACAAGTACTACGTATTAAGTTTGATGCTAAGTTTCTGGGAATAAAGTAAAACATTTTTTTTAATGCTTAGTGCATAACAGAGAGGGCTTAAATCTACTTTGTCCTATTTCCTCCTTTCCTTTATGCATGCATTTTGGATTCTTCCTCAACTCTGGTGATTCCTGGCCATCATTTCACATTTAAGAGTAAAACATTAAAATCTGTTGGGAAGTTCTGTGTGGATGAGCAGTGCTTGGGGCAGATGGGTTTTAGAGCAATCAAGAGCAAATTTGTTCACTTTCTTGGGAAACCCTAAATGTTAGTATTTTGGAGGTCTTTACTCCTAGACCAGTCAGACTCCCCAGGAGAGAATCCTTCAGTCTCTTGCTTGGAGATTTAATATCTATGATTGCCAGTGGATGGGGAGTTTCTGGTGGAAGTTAGATAATCGCATAATTTTATTGTCCAATTATTTAGTTTATACATTTACATTCTTTTTTTAGTCATGCCCTATACCCTTACTCAATTTCATTTTTGTCTATTCTTTGTGTCCCTGAGTCCCAAATCTCTTTAATTTTTCCACATAACAAAAGACCTGCAGAGTGTACACTTATGTGTGTGTGTGTGTTTGTGATATGTTGTGCTCTTTATGATTTTCCATTTCACATTGTCTGTTTTGTTTGTTTCATGGGACCTGGTGATTGTACATCGAGGATATTGGAGCTCAGATTGACTAGTTTTCGTTTCATTTGGGCATCTGCCTTAGTATTCATTTTTCTAGCTTGGTGTGTTGGCATCACTCATGCACATAGGTTAATAACTTTCTAAATCATTTAAAGCCATGTTAATTGGGTGTTGGGATGATAATTTCACATGTTTAAATTGCTATTCAACATATTCCCAAATTAAAAAGGAAAGCTTTAGTTACACAAATTTATATTAAGGCATTTCCTACCTGTATAATTTTCAAATCTATGGAAGAGATGAACTTAATTAGTAATAAAAACAATGCAATATAGAGAAAACTAGAATCAAAGATATGGTTCTATAAACTCAATTAGGACATTAAAGTTAACACATTTTTATGTAAGTTCACTAAAGTAGATGAAAATTTCAGATTATGTGTTACATAAGGATTCTGAATTTTGAGCAGTCTTCATAACCATGGAATGAGTTGCTTAATTACTCTATTTAAATTTGCAGTCACCCATCTGCAGCTCATCACATGCAATCTCTCTCTTTCCATTTTTGTTTCTATAAGGGCATTTTTTCCTAACATAATATAATATGTTCTTATTTATTATGCTTACTGTTTACTACTCAATCCCCTACCCCACCCCCATTGAAATATATAAACACTACAAGGCAGAGATCTTTTTGGTTTACTCATGTGTCAAATGCCTGATATAATGCCTGATATGTAATAGTTACTTAATATTTGTTGAAAAATATAAGTGGATTATTTCTATAAATCTTTTAAAAAAGTACAGTCATCACATACAAATATGAAATATAAACAGAAACAGATTCACAGGTGTAGAAAGCTTATGGTTACCAAAGGGGAAATGGGGTGGGGGAGGGATAAATTGGGAGTTTGGGATTAGCAGAAACAAACTACTCTATGTAAGATAGATAAACAACAAGGTCCTATGGTATAGCACAGGGAAATATACTTAGTACCCTCTAATAAACCATAATGGAAAAGAATATGAAAAAGAATATGTGTGTATATATGTGTGTGTGTGTGTATAAAAGCTGAATCGCTTTGCTGTATACAAGAAACTAACACAACATTGTAAATCAACTGAAGATTTGATTTTAGAATTCAGAGAGTTAAAGGGAACAGCATAAGGAGATTTTGGGGGAGTGGTGAAATTATTCTGTATCTTGATTGAGATGATAGTTACATGACTATGTGTCAAACTCATGGAAGTATACGCAATAAGAGTGAAGTTTACTATATGTAAATTTTTAAAAATTAAAAAACAGGTCCATATTTACAAAAAGCAGTCTGTAAATCAATGTGTAAATGCCTCTAATATCCTGTGGAAATATAAAACAAAGAGTTACATGAATTTTACTCGTAGTCCCACATGCTAGAGAGAATGTATACATCTAAGATCATGCTTAGGTAAAGCAATTTTCATTACCTGATCCTTTCTTTCTCCCCTTTCTATAAAGGATGTGAGAACATTGGGCATTTTGTAACACTATGTTTTTGGACAACTTACTTTGCTTTATTTTATAAATAATTCTTATTAATTATATATCTGGCTTCTTTCAACATTGAAAGAAATCCTTGACCTGGGTCTGACTTTGTGCTCTTGGGTTCACAGAAGTCTACAATGCTGAAAGCATGAAAAAGGAGGAATCCTTGCTGTGCTATGTGAAGGTTAATGCTAAAATTGTAGTATTAAACCAGCTTTGCTTTTGATGTATTTTTAAATTTAAAATAGTTTTAGAGATTGAAGGGAAGCAAGAAGTAGAAATAAAAGGAGAAAGTATAATTAAGACTAGATTTTTGTATATGTATAAAGGACTGGTATGTTGGGAATTAGAAATTTTTTCTTATGATAGGTGTTGACAAAGAATCATTCTCATGTTTATCTAATGAACGTTACTAGAGAGAAGGGTTTTATAATGTCTTCAGCCCTTAAACCAGTAGCTGATATTAAAAAAAAATCTTTTAGAGAAAGCATTATTTTAAAAGGTGAAACATTTGACACTAATATTTTAATAAAAACAGTTTAGGAAAAGTGCCATTTTACCTTTTAGCAAGACCAGAAAAGCATCCTATGTAATACAGAAAAAAAATCATCTTGATGTGTTCTGTCTGCCACTTAAAGCTCTAAGATATTTTTATTTCAGAAAAATTTCAAACATCTTGACTAGTGCAAGGGTCATCAACCATGGTCCAGAATACACATCATATTAGCTATGATGTGTGAACTTAGCTATCCCTGAGTTCAAGTACTTACATAACTGACTTCAGTATTTTCAGAGGCTTATTGTGAACTACAGACATTTCAAATCATGATCACAGAAATTTGGTAACAGATTGATATGAGCAGGACATAATGAACAGAACATGGAGCAAAAACGTGTCACAGTTATATAAGGAAGGTATTACTGATTTATGAACAGAAAGTGTTTTCCATAAAGGTGAATTATTTTCCCTGATTCAGCTTCACTTCTGACCCAGAATTTTCACTTTCTTTTTGTTTTTCTCCCCAACTTTATTGAGGTATAAATGGCAAATAAAATTTGTACATATTTAAGGTGTACAACATGGTGATTTGTTACACACATACACTGTGGAGTGATTACCACAGTCGAGCTAATTGACAGATCAATTACCTCACATAGTTACCATTTTCTTGTGTGTGTGGTGTGAACACTTAAGTGTGAACACTTAAGATTTACTTAAGATTTACTCTATTAGCAAATTCCGAGTATACAATATAGCATTAACTATAGTCACCATGTCGTCCATTAATCCCCAGAGCTCATTCATCTTTTAAATGAAAGTTTGTACCTTTTGACCAACATCTCCCTATTTCCTCGACCCTTCAGTCCCTGGCAACCACCATTTTAAGTTCTGCTTCTTTGAATTTGTGTTTTTTAGACTCCATATGTGCATGAGAGCACATAGTATTTGTCTTTGTCTGGCTTATTTTACTTAGCATAATATCCTGCAGTTTCATCCCTGTTGTCAAAATGACAAGATTTCCTTCTCTTTTATAGTTGAGGAACATTTCATGTGTGTGTGTGTGTGTATATGTATGTATACACACACACAGGTACACACCCCTCACGTTTCCTTTGTTCATTCACCTATCAACTGACACTTGGAGTGTGTGTACATATGCATATGTAGCTTGTCTAAAATTTATGTATATATCTATTAATTTATTGATAGATACTTTGGGGGGTAAATAGATTAATATAGTTTGTATAGAATTTTAAGAAATTTTTTGACTCATGTAACATGCACAGAATTTTAGAGGCCCATAAGGTGTCAGGGTGAGAAGCCCTGGAGTAATGGTTGCCTCTTTTTAGGTCATCTGTCTCTTCCATTTGGTTGCCTTTATGCTTTTTCTTTTTGAGTTCTTTGGTTTTATTCTGTTGGGCTTAATGTGGGTTTTCTTTGATTTACCTTGCTTAGTTGAGAAGTGTGGTCAAAACCAAAAGGCTTACTTTCTATGCTATTACTCATTTTGAACATGGACATTTGCTCTTGGCTTTAGGCAAATTTATGCTTTTAAGCATTGTTTTTGGCTTTCTGTTTTTCAAATAAGTCTGTATATGCCAGTTACTCAGCACACTGAGATATAAAATCAGAAGAGATATTATCACTAGCACTTTACAATGTGAGAAACAAGAATATTTCTAAAGAGAGAAAAACATGTTATTTGTATATGTGTTTATTCATCCAATAATAAATTGAAGTGCATATATTGGACCTATTATATGCCAGGCACTAGTCTAAGAGCTTGGTAAATATAAATTAATTTAAGCTTCAGTGCAACCCTGTGAGATATGTACTGCTATCACCCCAACTTTACAGATGGGAATATTGTAGCACAATTAGTAAATGACATAGCTGAGTGAACTCAGTCTTATTCTAGTTTCCATGCTTCTGAACAGGATGCTAGACTGTTTTTAATGAGTATCATTTAAAGATTGATAATTTGGTGTGGCTGAAACATGAGGGGATTGGAAGGCAAAACTTATAGTGTCTGAGTTTACATTTCAGTATTTCTCTTGCATATCCTAAAGATAATCACTTTTTATAATAAGTTTTCCCTTCTGTTTTCCCCTGACCAACTCACCCCTCAATAAAACAAAAAAGAGAAAATAAAAATAAACAAAGAACAAAATACACAAGCCCAGAGTAACTAAGCTGAGTTATATAGTCAGACCATGCTTGCCTTTTGACCTAGTGAGTCATTACATGATAATTAATATCGGCTAGGTTACCAACCACTATAGGATTATTTCAATTAGTTATAGGTTTATTCATTCATTAATCAAAAATTTAATGTTTATTAGGCATAATAGGAGAAAGTCTTATAGAGGTGGGTATAACTCCATCCCATTATAAAATTTGTATGTGCATTTTAAATTGGTTGACTTTTAAGTAAATTGATCACAGCTTCATCAAATCTTAAACTTGGCACAGACTTTTGAGTAGAACCCCCTTCTCAGTACAAGATTCCCTTTTATATTTCATTCTGTGACAACTCCAAATTGCTGTTCTTTTTTCTTGTTGTGAATGTTAAGATATTTTAATCAATAGCGCTTATATATTACCATGCATCTGTATTACAAAAGACTTTTGAGTTCTAAATATAAAATAATAAAATGCCTTTTCTAGGTAAAAATAGGGGAGTAATGATGTGCTAGTTTTAAATCCTGGGACTGATTTGAGACTTTAAAATTGAAGGTTTAACAAATGGATCCTAAAATAGCAAGTCCATTAAAGCAGTACTTGGTCGCACAAATGAATGGAAAGAAACATGTAATAAAACTTAAGAAAAATATAAGGATGCAATGGGAAATATCCTTCATCATGAGCATTGGAAATGGTATAAGTCTGACATCTCAATATAAAAAATGATTATGCAAAATATAGGCAGTTTGCAACTGGATAAGTTCAATTCAGTGGGGACGAATTAGTAGCTCATTTTGGTATCAGTGTAGGCCCAGTTTTAATAGAGAATTTTATGAACAACAAGTTTGTGATTTTATCTGTTTTATTCATTGTTGCATTCCTAGTGCATAGAACCATGCCCACCTAGGTGGTATTCAATTAATATTTGTTGAATGAATGAAAACATTATCTAGGCAAAGAAACTCCTAGACCACTGCTACAGACATAACCAAATCTGATGGAGTTTTCCATTATAAAGTTATATTCTGCATTAGAAAGAAACTTTATATATAGTTATATATATTAATAACAGATAATTTTCAAATATTCTCATATTCAAGTATTTTAGTAGGAGGGCTGACAATAAAATTTGCATGACTTAGTGATTAGCTAAAACAAGCTAGAGGGTGTGCTGTTTTGGAAACTGTAATTATTGCAGAGTATTGTTTTAATGCAACAATTTTCTATGAGGGAAATAACTGTAGCACAATATTAGCCCACCAGTGAAGTTTCAAAATGTAGATCTTTCTTTATGGTTTGGATATTTTTAATGGAAAAAAAGATGCACCAGTAGATGTTATATGAGAGTTTATTATTTAGTCATTGCCATGTAAATCTTAAAATTAAAGTTTCCTTTTTATAACATTTCAGAATTTATCCTCACAGCTGTTATTGCTTAAATCTTTGCATAATGTATGAAAAAAATGAAAGAACATCTTTCCTCCCAATTGTACCTGTACTCAACTTTGAGTTAAATACCAGTGTATACGTCACTAAAGCAGTTTTAATAAGAAAAGTTGCTTGGCATATCTAGGTGTTTCATAAGTTGCATAAAAGAAAAATACACTGAGAGCCTGCCACACTGCAGCCTGCCATTCTGGAATGTTCCCACTGTGTGCTTCTTCATATCTTTTAATTCTTTAGAGAGGGAATGATATCCAAGGAGGTACCAGCTCTCACAATCATTTATTTGTTTATTCGAAATTATTCACTCAACAAATATTTATTGAACACTTACGTGCTCTGTGTTCTACCTCCTTTTACCCAGGCATGTATGCTATAGGAATTTATCCAAAGGAAATAATATTGAATAAAAATAAAGATTTAATCCAAGGAGTCTATATAATAAGGGAAAAAAGAAAGATCCTGAACATTCTATGGATCTAAAAGGGGAATTAACCTTAAAAGGTACATTTTAAGTTAGATGCCATTATGCCTTGAAGATAATGTGAAATAATACTCATCAATATAAAATTTGTCCATGGTGTCTTCTTAAATAAAAATGTATGCTAAAAGACAATTTGTATTGTACAGTCATAATAACATATTTTATGTACTGTTTAAATCTATACCAAAGGATTAACTGTATTGTATCTCTGGTGATGAGAGAATTTATTTTTTTAACCTATTGCATGTCTGCAGAGAACATATAGCCCACTGTAAATTTATATTTAGAATACAAGAGAATTGTAGAAAATATATATTGGAAGCTCAATGTATTTGGAGAGATTAAGAAAGCTATTAAACTCTAGTTAACATTTAATTTACTCTGTATTAGAATTTGAGGGGATCATATATTCCTCATTTTTTCCTCCAAATCCAGGATCTTCCTGCTGTTTATACCATCTGTTGACCATTTCTTCTCTTTATCAAAACTCGGATTTCCAATGAATATTTAGAAGCAACCAAAAATTAGCACTACGTGAACCAAATAGTGTCTAAAGAAATGAACTGAGACTTTTGGCATTCATTTTGATGCTGTTATAACTGCCCCATAATAATTGTCTGTATTGCTTTCCTGGGCAAATAAAAGTCAAGTTACATGTGGGATGAAAAAATAGAAGTATTGAAGCCCCAAATCTAAAGACAGGTTGGGGATTAAAATGCTGGCATAGTACACGAGAGATGCCTTAAAATTTTTGTCATGATAAAAGCAGATTGGTTGACTGGCTGAAGTCAATTAACGGTATTACCAATGAGAAATAGAAAAAAAAAAAAAGAGTGGGAGACAAGTGCAGGGGTCAGAGTTACAGAATCATCTTATATTAGAGTTTCTGCAAAAACTCTACCTGTATGACTGTAACTCACTCTTTTTTTTTTTTTTTTTTTTTTTTTTACGGTACGCGGGCCTCTCACTGTTGTGGCCTCTCCGTTGCGGAGCACAGGCTCCGGATGCGCAGGCTCAGAGGCCATGGCTCACGGGCCCAGCCGCTCCGCGGCAGGAGGGAATCTTCTCGGAGCGGGGCACAAACCTGCGTCCCCTGAATCGGCAGGCGGACTCTCAACCACTGCGCCACCAGTGCGCCACCAGGGAAGCCCCTGTAACTCACTCTTTTGAGGAAAACTGCACAGATTCTGAGCGATAAACTCGCTGATTTTAAAATCCCTTTGAGAAAACTGGGGAATGGCTTCTTCTTATTGTGAAATTTGTCTTTATTTCCTGTTGAGAATTTACTCTCAGTGTAGTGGAAAGCAAAGGGATATTGAGTGCACTGTCAGTCTGCAGTCCATCCTGTGTTACTGGGGTAGCTGCCTATGTTAACTGCCCCCTAGGAATGGTTGAAAGCAATCTCTTAAGCCCTTTAACCTCAATAGTGCCCTGAGCAGCTCTCTAAAAGTACAAAAAGTACACATGACTCATAAAAGAACCAAGTGTTTTGATTAGAAAATCATAGAGGACATTCTCTATTGTGTGAGAGTTGCATGGACTTTTCTGATGACCAGCGCATCTGCTGCTATCTCTCTGGGTTTCAGAAGAGAACTGCATGGAAGTGGCATTAAAATCAAGATTTAGTTTAATTTTGAAACATTATGATATTCAAAGTCATTTCTTATATAAGGCTTGGTTTTGATTTGTATGTTTTGAATATTCTGATTCATTAACTCATTCAACATATTTTATTGAGAATCTAAGATGCCCAAAGCTCCATGCTAAGTACTCAATTGTGACTGGAAAAAAACAAAAGGCAGGCAGGAATGAAGGAGGGAAGGAAGAAAAAGAAAGAAGAAAAACAGGAAGGAAAGAAGCCTGATCTACTGTAGAAACTATCTAAAGCTCTTGATTTACCTTATTGGAATGTTTATCAACAGTTTGGGTAAATTGCCTTTAAATTTATCAGTTAATTAGTTTACTCCTGCAAATAAGTTTTGATTTATTCAGATGTTGAATAAAGTCTTCATAAGCAGATTATAGCTGAATTTACTCTCTGGGAGCCTGCTCCACTAAAATAGGTAGGCAAATATTACAAAATCATTAAAAATCAATGCAAAAGTCCAACAGTGAACAGCTCTGCAATCTTGAGGATGCAGTGTACCAACAGTGTAGAATAGCTGGGCTTGATGTAGTCTGGAGTATAGGAAATGAGGAAGTCTTTAATGAAGGAGTGGATTTTGAGGTGAGATCTGGAGATTAAGAGGGAGTTAACTAGGTGAAAAACAGATGGGGAGACAGGACATATATGGCAGATAGGAGAAAGAGCATGTGCAAAGCTTCAGAGTGTAGAAACAGTCTGGTATTGAAATGGCTTTGAAAACAGACAGCATGGCTGAAGATCAGGAAATAAGGTACAAGACCTCATGGGTAGTCATGTTAAGGATCTTGGTCTTGATGATAGGAGTATGGGGTAGCTACTGAGAGTTTAAATAGGGGAATTAAAGTATTGAGTTTGAACTTTTAAATTATTGCTCTTCCTGAAGACTAAAGAACATGGTCAGTAAAAGTAAATATAGGCATAATTTTTATAAAGCTATTCCATTAGTCCAGGTAAGAAATGCTGACTATCTGGACTAAGGTGTTTATTTCTGAGATGGAGAAAAGTGAATAATTTTTATAAATATTTAGGATGCAAAACCTTACTGGTAAAGTTTTAGAAATGGGAAGTACAAGGGAGAAAAGTTTAGAATGACTCTAAGATTTCAAATATGTTTAATTGAATACATAGTTATGGCATTGGTTGAAAGAGAAAATTCTGGAACAGGATTTTTCTTTTTTTCTGTTTTGTTGTCTGTGCGAAACAGGGAGTGGAGCAATTATTATAAGTCTTGTTTTACATATGTTTTCACTATCTTTGAAAACTTTTACGTTTCAGTGAACCAGTTTAATCAGTGTATTTGATCCACTAAGATGCTGAGTGGTGGAGATACACATGTGTGAGTCATTGTCATAGCAATGATGATTGAAGTTTTGGGCATCATTGAGGTTTCCTGTGAACAAGTTAAAGACCAGGAGTAATCTTTTACTTAATAAAAAGCATAGGATGAACTTGCTGAGGAAAATGAATAGTGATGGTCAGAGACACGGGAAGCAAAAAAAGAGACTGTAGTATCTGAGAAGGTAAGAGTTTCCTGGGGAAAAAATATTGTCAGAAATTAAAAGCTAAGGAGTGGTAAGGTGGAAAAAAACCCCATTAAATTTAGTAGTATGGAGGTCATTAAAGAGCTTAGGAAACATAGTTATGAGGGAATTATGGGGATGGTGAATAGAGTGGAGTTAAGTGGATGACTTGGACAGAGAGAGAAGTGGTATGTTAAATTCTTCCCTTCTGTTGCTGTTATTCCATACTTTCGTGCCCCTCACTAAATATAGCCTCTGAATTTATGAAACACTTCTTAGTTAGGATAAAAAAGGAGACTATGTTGGAGATGTTGGAAAAAACAAAAACGTTGGAGAAAGTAATTAATATTTACTATGTATTTATTAGTACCATAAGATTATACACGTCCAATATTCTTATGCTAAATTGTTAATATGCTACAGTGTTAGGGCTTTCCCCCCTTCTGGTGTCTTATTTAACAGCTGGCTGCAGCCTATTATGGATAAGTTAACTTTTAAAAATCCATTATGCACTTCAAAATTAGTTCTGTAATTGTATTATCATTATGGAAGAATTGGCTACATTTCAGCATAACATATAAATGGATCTGACTTTTCTCATTAATATTTGATGGTACATGGTTTAATATTGAGTTGAAGCAGAACCCTGAGGGGGTCATGAAAAGGACAATTTATAAATGTGAATTTAACCAGGGAATGATAAAATAAATCTTAGTTTTAGTTCTTCTAGGTGAATGTGGCTTACTAGACTGTATCTACTTAGGAATCATATTTAATTAAAAGTAGGACATCTTTATTACTGTGAGGGAGAATAAATCAACATCTCCCTGTTTAATATATTCAACCAATGTGGCTCATGGAGAATCAACAATATCCTATCTTTTTTGCACACATCCTAGCCTCTGTGTTTATCAATACAAATGAGAGATGACGATACATACAGGGGATTGGACCTACCCACATCATGAAATCTCAACATTGTCAAATGGGCTACTTTTATTACTTCTATTCACTTTGCTTGATTTTATAGCAAAGAGATTCAATTTGTTTTCTTTGCTTTGAGAAAATAAATGCCCAGCAGGAAGTTGTCTTGCTTATTTTCTGTGTAACTACAGTATGCTGGTTTATGTTTATTGTGCTTAATATTTAGAAGGCAAAACCTCAAAAGCACCTAACGGATAATGTCATCTAACCCTAACTAAATGGTGGGTTTATAGTAGAAAACCAAAACTATGGTTTTAAATTTAAAATGTACCTGCATATCATTTTGTTTTGATAGCCTCAATGGCCTTTGAGATTCATGGCATGGTTACTCATAGGCTTTGTCCTTATTTCCATCTTAAGTTTGTCAATCCACAACTTAGGAGAAAAGATGGCTCATCTAGATGATGTTTTATAAATTGCTTTATTTTAAAAATCCATTCGTATTAGGGAAGAAGCAAGGCTTGTTACATAATTTCGGGAATCTGATACAAAATGACAGTTTGGGACTCTTGATCAAAAATTCTAAAGAATTTCAAGATGGCCATAGCAGAGCATTAAAATAAGCATGGAGCCCTTCTACGTATGGACGCTGTGTGCCTGCACAGGTTTCCAATGACATCAGCCTTATTATAAGGCATCTAAACAATTCTGAGAAGATTAAACCAGGACCTAAAAATCCATTGCAAAGGAAATCTAATATAAGATTTCCATATTGGTCTCTCAGGACCCATAGTCCTCTCCAAAAGAAGTAGACAACTCTTATCTTTGCTATGCTTTCCTGAATTTAAATATCTATATAATTTCCATGCATATCTACTACTACATTTTTTCCCCCAATAGCTCCCATTGGCATTGCATATCAATCAAATGATCTATGGACCATCTGCTGTGAAACTCCCACAATTTTCAGAGTATATTTTGTAACACCTTTTGAAGTAAGTCTTCCTTTGTGTAGTATTCTGGTCCTTAGTTTTAAAACTCAAGTTTTTCACAGTTACAAACAGAAGGGCTCTCACCCCTCTTAGGAAGTGAAGCCAAGATTTACCCAAACTGTCTTCTGTGACCTGACCATTTCATCAGAATCCGTGGCCCAAATCAGGTAGATGCTGGAAATTTAACACTGCAAACTAAAATGAAGTTTGAGCATAAAAATGAAGTGTTAAATGGAGTATAAAATTGAAGCAGCCTGTTTTGGAGTGTGAGCTTGCCTCAGGCTCTGTATGCTATCAGGAGAGCTCAGACTTTGAGTACTTCACATGTTGACAGGAATTGCTGAGTCCTAAGAAATTTTTAAGTGAAAGAGAGCAGGTGAGAATTGAAACCATCAAAACATCCTAACCTTCTGATTCAATAGTACTTTTAATTTGTCTTGGCAGTTTATTAGTAAACATTCTTTAAAAGTTTGCAAATATATATTTCAAATGAGTGGCATTCAAATTAGAAATTCTCCTTGATCTGGCTAAACTAATTACCTTATTTGATACTCAGCTCTTTATTTATTGAAGGTAATCCAGTTGTTGATATGGGTCAAAATGATCACTGTCTGAATATATCAGGCTCACTCAAATTGTAAGTTAAAATCAGAGATGAAAGACTGTAAAATAATGGAGAATAGGGTAATTATTAATTAACATAGCAAAAACATAACTTTAAAATATTTCTAACCAGAACTTGGATTTCTTTAGGTTTTTAAATATTTATTTTTGGTTTGTTTGTATACTTTTAATATTCATGCAGGATATGGGCCCAACAAAAACAAAAATATATGTATTCTGTTCCAATCCAGTGAAGAAGTAGCAAAACTCTACACAGAAATAGATAACTACACTTGTTAAATGCAATCTCAACAGCCTATCAACTGATCTACCCATATCCACTGAGTGCCTTGACAGGTAGTTTATGGTGTTTCCTTTCCCGTCTATTCAAACAAATCCCACAAAGGCATTTTTTGAATGTTGATTTAATGCTGAAAAAATCATATTCAGAACAAGATCACTTCCAGGCTTAACTAGTCCTAATGACTGTAATAATGAATAACAGTAGTAAACAAACCTGAGATTTTGGCAAAGAATATCAGAAGAGACATATTTTGAGATGTTTTCTCTATTTAAAAAATGGTAATTTGTCCTCTAATGAACATTTTTATGAGGTAGCGTCTCATCACTTAGCAGACTTTGAGACCATTGATAGCCTTCCTAATTACTCTGTTAATGGTAGCAGCATAATGGAGATAGTGCTTATAGGCACAAGCAGAGTCAGGAGATAATTACTCTGGTTCTTGAGTGGAGCAAAAAAAAAATCATCTCAGAAATACCCTGTGACAAGCTCCACATTGCAGCACATCTTGGGGAAAAAAAAATAATATCACTAGCTATTTTTAGCAGTCTGTCATTATGCTAGCTTTTTATGCTTCCAACAAAGCTGGTCGAATTATCACAGTAGTGTATAGGTTCTTTTTTCATTTCTTGGTTCCCTTCTGTGAGATATTTCATAATGAATGAATATCTAGGAAAAAAGAGATGTATGACTATTTACTAGAATATAGGTGTACCTAGTATATAAAATGCCTAACTTGCCCAAATTGAAAAATGTGGATAGATAGAAATCCACATTCTGAAAGAGCTCCTCTTTTTCAATAAATAACATGTCACAGGGCTATTTCAAAAGGAATTGTTCTAATGCAGCTAGTATCTTATACTAACAGATTATAAACTACCTGAGTAAAGACTCACTGAGTTGCAAAGAAACTTATATTGGAGTTTTTGGATCTCTTGCTCATTGATGGCCAACCTGAGATCAAGACAATGTCTGTCCATCAAACTGCAAAAACTCAAGTAAGACTATCAAGAAAAATATACGTATGGGTCAGTATGGCAAATTAGGTACTCTGAATGACCCTCCAAACTAAAAAAATATATATCTGGATAAAATATTATAAAATCATGCCTTTTTATACAAGTCTATGGGCTAACATAAAATAAAGGATTCGCAGATCCTTCAAATAAAGTGGAATCAGGAACATTCAAGTAAGGGCACTTTGAAGCCAACAGTCTTATTGAAGGATTCTTTCAAATCCTCAGATCTTGAACTTCTGCTTTGGGAGCCCCAGGGTTATTGGAAGTAAGAAATGAGCCCAGGGCCTTCCTAATCTGGGTAGCTAACAGGAAGCACATGAATAAATTTGGGGAACCAAAGATCCATAGGCTTGTGAGAGTAAAAATAAAGTTTACCTGTGTCTACAGAAATAGAGAAGTCTTGACAATGGGGACTGATGGAGAAAAAATAACTTTACCCTGAAAATTTATAATTAGAGGCAGCTTTCAAGCAGATCCAGTCATAATACTCTTGTTGTATGAAAAAAGCTTCCAGGTATGAATACAGTTTCACATGTATGCTAGTAGATAATGATGTCCTCATTTGTCTAACAGAAAAAAATATCTCAGGATAAATTTATCTTTAACCCAAGATTAAAATTTTTCTAGATAAACTATTGAAACTGAGTGATTCGTAGTGAAACCATACAAAATTAAAAATAAAGCACTACGAGTGAAATAATAGGTAAAATGAAAACCCATAAGTTTAATATATTAGGCAATGTAGACAAAAAATACAGGATACAAAATAAAAATGAAATATTTATAAACATGAATGAGAAACTTGCTAATATTAGAGAACAAGACAGTATAATGATAAAGCAGGTTAAAAAACATTCTTAAAACTACAAAAATTATAACTAAAAATGCAAAATTCAGTGGCAAAATGAACATAGCTGAAAAACAGCAGATAGATATAGACTGGTAGAGTTTACAGGGAATAAAATATATCTCCCTGTAAGAATTATGGAAGAGAGATCAAGAGAGTCATTATGTTCAAAGAGAGTTTCTTTAGGAAACAGAGAAAATGGGGAAGAGGCAATATTAAAATACCAATAATTTTCCCTGAAAAGTTGAAAGACACATACTTAGGTCTGCCCAAAAAATCATTCAGATTTATTACATTTATATAACAATTCTGAATTTGTTTGAATATAATATACTATTAACATAGCCTCAAAATATCAAGCAATTAATTTAAAGAACTAAAAGAAGAATTTGTGGAAAACTTTATTACATATCTCTTTCCCAAAAGTTTTCAAGTGATCATAGGATATTTAGGAAATCCAACCCCTTGCTTGGCTATAAGGCTGGACTCAACTGTTATCCAAAGTTTGGTATCCTACTGATTTCACTCTCTGACTACATTGAGTTACAATGAAGAATAAGAAAAAGATTAAAATTTTTGATTATTTAAGGTTACAACTCTAAATAGTGCATAGTCAGAAAGCCATAAGGCAAAAATTGAATATATTCAAAACTGAAAAATAAACATATCCAATGTAAAATTTTTTAGCTTTGAGATAGAACCAAAAAGGTATTTTGTAATCTTAAAATCTTAAAAAGTATCTAGCTTTGACTAGAAATGAAAACAAAATTTAACAATGAGCTCAGCATCTAATTTTAAAACTTAGAAAAGCAGAAAAAAATATGAATGCATAAATAATAACTATAAAAAGAAATGAGTGACGTAGATATAAAATTATAGTAAATATTATTAAAGAGGTCAAAAGGCTGTTCCAAGTGATTAAAAATTTTGGAAACATCTAGAAATATGAATTATACCGAAGATAGAAGGCACAGATTCTAATAGAAATGAAAATGAAACTATAGCCAGGTGAGTGTTTATTATGAAAAATGTTTTATCAGTCTGTTGGAAAACAGATATCTAGAAAAATACAATTTGCCTAATAACTACAGAATTTAAAGAAATCTGTATTCTATAATAACAAAGGACAGTAGTTAAGTCTCCCTAAAAGAAAATACTAGTAGAAACCTTTACAGACAAATTATATCATTAAGAAGTAATCAAATCATATACCAAATAATCCTGAGAATAATAAAATAATTAATTTTCCCTGATTGATTTTATGGGGCAACAGTAAATTTGATAAATTTTCACAAAGCAGATTGGAAGAAATGAAAATTATAGGCCTAATTGCAAAATTCCTAATCAAAATATAAACACATTGAATTCAGAAGATATAAAAAGTGTACTTATATTCCCAGAATGCAAGATGGGTGTAGTATTAGAAAACTGATTGAAGTAATTCACTGCATTAAACAAAGGGAGAAGAAAGCATGATAAACTCAGTAAACTTTTAAATGTTTTTGATTAATTTAAATACCCATTCTTGATTTAAAAAATATATTAGCAAACTGGAAATACTATAAACTTTTTTTAAAACTCATAAATGTGGGGCTTCCCTGGTGGCGCAGTGGTTGAGAGTCCGCCTGCCGATGCAGGGGACACGGATTCGTGCCCCGGTCTGGGAAGATCCCACATGCCGCGGAGCGGCTGGGCCCGTGAGCCATGGCCGCTGAGCCTGCGCGTCAGCAGCCTGTGCTCTGCAACAGGAGAGGCCACAACAGTGAGAGGCCCGCGTACCGCAAAAAAAAAAAAAAAAAAATTCATAAATGTTATGGGTTCCCCACACACAAACCGTTTCAGTAAACACCATATTTAAAGTTGAACTGTTGAAAACATTCCTCTTCAGAAAAAAATCAGGAATACTACTATTTTCTATTTCACACTATATTTGAGAATCTTAAGGGTCTGTAAGAAAAAATGTAAATTTTGTAAAGCAAGAAATTACACTTTAGTTATTTGCATGTTATGCAAAAAGCACCAAAGAATCCACAGACAAATTTATTTGTTTGTTTTATTGAAGTTAGTTGATTTACAATGTTGTGTTAGTTTCTGGTGTACAGCAAAATGATTCAGTTTTATATACATATAAAATATATGCTTTTTCATATTCTTTTCCATTACGGTTTATTACAGGATGTTGAATATAGTTCCCTGTGCTATACAGTAGGACCTTGTTTATCTATTTTATATATAGTAGTTTGTGTCTGCTAATCCTAAACTCCTAATTTATCCCTCCCCACTTCCTTTCCCCTTTGGTAACTGTAAGTTTGTTTTCTTTATCTGTGAGTCTGTTTTTGTTTCATAAATAAGTTCATCTGTGTCATATTTTAGATTCCACATATAAGTGATATTGTATTTGTCTTTCTCTTTCTGATTTACTTCACTTAATATGATAATCTCTAGGTCCACGCATGTTGCTGCAAATGGCATTATTTCATTCTTTTTTATGGTTGAGTAGTATTCCACTGTGTGTGTGTGAGTGTGTGTGTATACACACACACTCACACACACACACACACACACACACATCTTCTTTATCCATTCATCTGTTGATGGATATTTAGGTTGTTTCCATGTCTTAGCTAGTGTAAATAGTGCTGCTGTGAACATTGGGGTGCATGTATCTTTTTGAATTAGAGTTTTATCTGGATATATGCCCAAGGAGTGAGGTGTTGGATCATATGGCAACTCTATTTTTAGTTTTTTAAGGAACTTCTACACTGCTTTCCACAGTGGCTGCACCAATTTACATTCCCACCAACAGCGTAGGAGGGTTCACTTTTCTCCACACCCTTTCCGGTATTTGTTATTTGTGGACATTTTAATGATGGCCGTTCTGACCAGTGTGAGATGGTACCTCACTGTAGTTTTGATTTGAATTTCTCTAATAATTAGCGATGTTGAGCTTTTCATGTGCCTCTTGGCCATCTGGATGTCTTCTCTGGAAAAATGTCTATTTAGGTCTTCTCTCCATTTTTTGATTGGGTTGTTTGATTTTTTTATTATTGAGTTGTATGAGCTGTTCATATATTTTGGAAATTAAGCCCTGTTGGTTGCAGTTTGTTTTTTCATTTTGTTTATGGCTTTCTTTGCTGTGCCAAATCTTATAAGTTTGATTAGGTCCCATTTGTTTATTGTTGCTTTTATTTCTGTTGCCTTGGAAGACCGACCTAAGAAAACATTGGTATGATTTATATCAGAGAATGTTTTGCCTATGATCCCTACTAGGAGTTTTATGATGTCTTGTCTTATATTTGTCTTTAAGCCACTTAGAGTTCAGCAAGTGGTGTTGGGAAAGCTGGACAACTGCTTGTAATACATCAGTGAAGTCAGAACACAGCCCCACACCATACACAAAAATAAACTCAAAATGGCTTAGAGACTTAAATATAAGACATGACTCAGACAAGTTTTTAGAATTAATGTTTTTGATTAGGTTACTGGATGTGAAAGAAATTCATAAAAAAACTTTTTTTTTTTTTTACCAGCTACAGTTAGAATTTATATTTAAATAATAAGGTACCATTTAACATAGCAAAAATACTATGATGTGCATAGGAATAAATACCATTTATGAAAAAATTTATAAAATTTCATTGAAAACACTTAAGAGCTAAATATTTATATACCTACTTTGGGGCTAGAAATCAAAGATCAGTAGCATATAGCTATCATTGCTGCAGTCTGTTAAATCCCAATAGACTTTCCATGGATTTTGACAAGCTAATTTTAAAATGTTTAAAAGAATCATAGAGCTAATTGTAACAAACACTCATCTGCAAAAGAACAAGAAAGATTTCAGATTTCAAGACTTACTATAAAAACATAGTAATTACATCTAAGTAGAATTGTTGTATATGTAAATTAAAAGTTCAGTGAAAAAAATGACATGTGCAGAAACAAACCCAAACTCTTATAAAAATTGATGACTAATAGAGCTTGAGTATGGATCAGAGGAGAAGGAGAGTGCTGGGACAGAAAACTGTCATTTTTATTTTGATTAGAGATGTTAATGGAAAAGATAAAATTATAGTGCATCTAGAAGATACTACAGGAGAATGTATTAATATATTTGTAACAGACATTGGGAAGGTTTTCTTCAATAAGGCAAAGAGAGCACAAACCATACATGGTATAATTAATAAATCCTACAGTTGTAAATTTAAGAACTTCTAACTGTCAAAAGACACTAAAATGAAAGGAAAACGTAAGTCGTAAGCAGAGAGAAGATAGTAGCAAAAAGTAAAACCAATAAAAGTAGCATCCAGATTATATGTGCTATAAATCAATCAATTTGAAAAATTCCAATAACCAAATAGAAAAATTGGACAAAAATATATTATCAGGCACATCATGGAAAGACCCAGAATATACTAGAATGATTAAGGGTCAACTTGCAAAACACCAAGAACTCAGTAAAAACATTGTAAAAATATGGTAAGAAAAATGGAAAATAGAAGAAAATTAGGCAATATGTTTTTTTAAATGGATTGACTTTTAGAAAATTGTGACTGGCACGCTCTTAGTTTCATTGACGAGTAAGGTTATCTGGACAGAAACAAGAGAAAGGAGTGAACAGCTTCCCAGCCTGTTGGTGAATAAATCAAATCTTGGAGTCACAAGACAATACCAGTATCTAGGAGAATGGGACATTGTACACTTCCTGTTGATCTGAGTTCCCAGTGAAAAGGATATTTACACAAATCAGTGCAAGTGTGCTAGGGAAAAGATAGATTATTTTCTCTTGAGTTAAATGATGTGTAAAATATATAGAATAGGTCTTCCTTCTACCTAGTTTTAATTACAGAAAACACACTCTTCAGGCAGTATTCCCCGATTTTCTGCCAATTTCATTTTTCAAGAACATCTGAGGTGTATGTTTGTGGATCCTATAAGGGATTTATTAAATCAACATTATTGGGGGCAGAGGACCTTTTTCAGATGTGTTAAGAAAGTTGAGATTTTAGCACCTGTCATGGATGGTCTCAAGTGCAAGTTATAGCTCAGTAGACACATACCCAGTAGAAGAGATATTTTTGGAAGTTTTCTGACAAAAGGAGGAAAATTCTTAGATAATTAGCTGCACATAAGTCAGACTGTCGGGATATGCACATGTACACACACACACTTTGTGTATTAACTTTACATGGATACCTATGTATGCATATGTATGTTAATCTTTGCAGTTAACAAATTCATTACTAACCTATATTCCTATACTTCCAAATCCCTGCTTCAAACTGTATGTGGATTTTCTAAAAATATAACAGGCTATTTACTTATCGGGTAATACAAATTATTCTTTTCATTCTTTATACATGAGAACCCACACTGACCTTCAGAAAAATAAGTTAACTTCTCTACATTTCTCTATAAATGAAAACTGGGTGACAAGATACAAGGTAAGTTCTAACTGGAAGCCTGTATTTCCATAGTGTGTACAGCAGTGATAATAACTTTGTGGGTTTAAAATAATTTGTTCTGTTACACACACACACACACACACACACACACACACACACCCCTCACCTTTCTAGTTTGTGGATTTCACCATAATTCTACCAGTCATCCAGGCTCACATCTTTGTAGTTCAATTGATGATAGCTTCTTAATAACCTCCTAGATTAAGATACTTGTCAAATCAAATGGACCAATATTAATAATAAATGGCCTTTGCCTGACCACAGCCTAATCCAAGGGGCTTGTTGTTTATTCATTTTTCCTTTTGAGCAATGCAGCATAATGGTGTAATACAAATGGCACTTTTTTGGAATGATGTAGCTCAGGATTCAAATCTTTGATCAACCTCTTACTAGCTGTATAAACAAAAATAAATGTATTAATTTTAGCATTTTCATAATTGGAAAATGAGGGTAATAACTATCTAACTCTAGAGTGAAATGAACTTATATGACATAAGCTATATATAAAATGTTTGAACATTATTTGACAGTTATTCTTTCAACGTTGAAAATAATATCAGGCACTGTGCAATATCCTGCTTAGGCTTTTAAAGATGAATAAACAATATTTCTGCCTTCATTGTTCACAGTTCATAGTCTAGTAGGGGGGAAAGACATAAAACAGATCATTTTAATAGAGTTTTGTTAAGTACATCATAAAGATATGTTTGAAGTGTTTTAGAAGTTGGGAAAATACTAACTGAACTAAGTCTTGAAAAATATAATGTGTTGGCCAGATTGTAGTGCAGAGGAACTGTGGATGAAAGTTCATCCAAGTAAAGGAAAGGAGTAGGGGAAGTAGTGAAACTTTCTTTTTCTCTTAATGTACTTATCCACCCAACCTCATTCTGCCTTCTGATTCTTAGGTTGAATTCTTATTTGAAAATAAGACATAAATAAAAATATTCCACCTAAGAGGTGTGGAATGAGTTAACATGAAAGCCAGCATAAGAATTTTTAAGATGTTCATTTCAACTTAACCACAGTTATAGAAAATTATCCCTGAATGGTTTTGCTTTTACCATTTGTTCTTGTCTTCACTAACAGATTGAGAGATTCAGAAAAATCATTTAATTAGTCCTCTAACTGGCATGAGCTTCAAGATAATGATTAATTTCTCTACTATTCTTACATGCTACTCTTGTAGAAGGAATGATATAGACAAAGCACGTAGTCAGATTTCCTCAAACAGATAGTGGATGCCATTACCCCATAATGGGGCTACGTGTAATTCTGTTAATGGTACTGCATAGAAGACTTCATGAGTTATACAAAGTAGCATCAATTTCACATATCACTCCTGTCAAAACAGCTCTGGTGGAAATAATAGGTTTTTATTGATGTTTTCTCTTAGAAATTTTTAATATAAAATAGTTCATATTTGCAAAATTAGTAAGTGAAAAGTTGTATTTCTTGTGGAACAGACGTTTCATAGGATTCAGAAAAAATTAGTTTTGGAAAGCTGCATGGAGGCAAGAAGGTCTGCGCTTTGCATAAACTCTGCACAATTCAAGTTAGAAACCAGGAGCCAAAGTACAGAGACATATTTCCATAGAGTGTGGGGAAGTCAGGAGAATGCTTACGCTGATGAATTCACAGGATGAGCACTGTTTCAACCTGTCTGATTTTGACAATCAAAAGGACCCATTTTCTTCCCAGTTGTCCCCATATTTGCTTGAAAGAGCCTGGAGCTATAATATGCAAATTATGTGGTTCATTAGTCTTCCTTTTAATTAAATGTGAAAGTAACTGACAGCAAAATGGCAAAATTATTCTAAAACACCTTTGTAGTGTTTGTTCTCTTTATTCTTGGTCATTGTTCATAATCCTTTCCTCTTTATAACAACACATTCCTCCACTAAGAAGGAAAAGCAGCCTTCTAAATGCATGTACCCTTTTTCAGCCATCAAAGGATAATCTTTTTTCTTTCCTTCATAACAAAAAGCAATGATTTAATTTATGAAGATACCTGAAAATCTAATTGGGGAAATTATTTTTAAAATACTTTCTTTGGTTTATTTTCTACTATTGACTCTACTTTTCTTCCGACATTAGAAAAAAAATGAGATCCTAATGACCAGTCATTATGAAAATTTTTTACTACAGTAGTAAGTCAGTCTATTTGCAGAGAGCACTAGGTTTGAATCTGCAAATTCTCTGCCAAATGTGTATTAGATTCTATCTCAGAGACTTATAAATTGAAAATCTTGTTGCTAGAACAAATCCTTTTACTGTTAGTGTTTATTTTTTAAATTTATGTTCTATGTTTATTTTGCACAAGTAATACACAAATATATTTTCATTGTAAAATGTTCAAGAAATGTAGAAAACATACAGTAAAATGTGAACATCCTCTTCGTCAGCAGTCCCTCATACAGACTCATTTCCTTAGAAGTTAGTTATTAACAACTTGATGTGTAATAATCTGAACACTTTTCCTCTCCATTATTTTTTACTTAAATGTAATAGTTATATGAGCATTTTCTGTGAAAATGAATTTTTAAAATTAGCAATAAGTTATGATTTTCCAAGTAACCACTGGAAGGTAAACTTATTTTTTTAAATAACTCTAAATGTCTATAGTTTATTTTACTATTTATTGAAAATATTTTTGCTTGGAATTTCTATATTAATGCTGTAATGAATAGTCTTGTATATATTTCAGAATTGTCACAAAGTGGAAGCCTTTGCTATATTTTTTATCTTCATATATAGTACAAATTATTTTTTAAGAAAAATAGAAGAAAGGCCTTATTGAAGCTATATTTCCATGTCCTAGTATATGAGAGGAGAAGAAGCTATATATTCCCCACTATATGAGAGTTTATTGATCCAAGAATCCTCACCAGCACTATATAATACAGTATGTTAATGTGATTATAAATATGTGTTAAGAGTAAATAAAATCCTAATAGTTCATTTAAGATATCAGTTTATTGGGCATTTTGGAGACTAGGAGAATGGATCCATATTATAATGTTAATCTGTTTTTTAATTTTTTAGTAATTATATTTTGTGATGCACGTGTGTGTGTGTGTGTATGTATGTAAGTTTATGTGCAGGATTGGTGAGAGAAAAGAGTCGGACATTACTGAGTATGAATTAAGCTCTAAAGGTATCTGTTAGAACTTCAGCAGATCATTCACTCTCTTCAAACTTATAAGTAAAAGGATAATAGTAAGGACATTGACAATGCCAGATGCTGATGAGAATGTGCAGACAGGGACTCTCATTCATTGCTAGTGAGAACACACAATGGTACAGTCTCTTTGGAAGATATTTTGGAGGTTTCTTACAAAACTAAACATACTCTCACCATGTGCAATTTACTCAAAGCTGGTGAAAACTATATCCACCCAAAAACCTGCATGTAGATATTTATGGCAGCTTTATGAATAATTGCCAAAACTATTGGAGCAACCAAGATGTCCTTCAGAAGGTGAATGGGTTAATAAACCATGGTACATTCAGACAATGAAATATTACTCAACAGTAAAAAGAAATGAGCTATCAAGCCATGAAAAGACGCAGAGGAACCTTAAATGCATGTTACTAAGTGATAGAAACCAAGCTGAAAAGGCTACATACTATATGATATCAACTATATGACGTTCTGGAAATGGCAGAACTCTAGGGACCATAAAAAGATCAGTGGTCGTCAGGGGTGAAGAAGGAGGAAGGGACGAATAGGGAGAGCACGGAAAATTTTTAGGCCGTAAAAATACTCTGTATAATACTATAATGGTAGATATATGTCATTATATGTTTTTCCAAACCCATAGAATGTACAACACCATGAGTGAGCTATAATGTAAAGTATGGACTCTGAATGATAGTGATGTGTCTTTGTAGGTCAATTAAATGTACCACTCTGGTGGGAGGATGTTGATAATGGGAGAGGCTAGGCGTGTGGGGGGGAAAGGGAAATCTCTATACTTTCTGCTCACTTTTGCTATGCACTTAAAAACTACTCAAAAATATAATGTGCATTAAAAATTATAACAGTACACAACGCAAAGGATATTTGTGAGAATGTAAGTAATTAAATCAGTATTAATAAATACAAATAGCACAACTTCTGCTTCTCTATTGTTACTTTTATGATACATTAATGTAAGAGTATAAAAATAGAATGTTTTAAATACATTACAATATACAAGCTAGCCATATAGTTATTCAGTTCATCCATAATCAATTTCAAACAAAATGAAAAGGATAAAAATTCAAGTTTGCTTCAAAAAATTTTAAAAAGGAAGTGTAGCACATGACAGTTGGATGGCTGTATTTCAACTGCTTCTTGCAGTTCAACCTATTTATAGTTGTCAATACACGTGGTAAAATGTCTCAAACTCTCTCTCCTGAGCTTAAAAAAAACAAACTAAAAGCCTATATTCACCATCCAACTTGTCTTAAATAACACAATCCTACTCCCTGAATTTAGATGTTATTTTAATTTTATTTGCCTAAATAAGAAAGCAGGAAGTCATAATCATTTTGTAACAAACATTTTTGACTTTCTGGAATAAGAAAAATATTTCTATGAATAAATAGGTATTAGGAGAGATATTAAGGGATATTAATAGAGATTATTTTATTGTAGAAAACCCCAGACAACACCCCTTTCTACCTTATGTGAGAAACCTCTCCACGAAGTTTCCTAACATAAATTTTGTGTAGTATTAAAAAAAGAGGGTTGATTAAAAGGATAAATGTATTCCTATAAAAACATGGCTGGGAAAAAAGGTGACTTCTTATTTTGGCTAGTATATATTACTCTTAAATTCCAGAACTAATTAAACTCTTAATTCAGTTAACATGCCAATTAACCCAATGTAATTAACTAAAATTGCAGCATTGTTCATTAAGGTAAACACTTATACTAGTACAAAAGGATATAATAACCAAATTCACAAAATGCATTCTATGGGTTTCATTTGGTGTCATCTGTAGTAGGTGCCAGACATTGGTTTGAGAATGTTACTTGCATTATGTCATCTGGTTCTCATTTTACCTTGTCTAATAAGTATTGGTTTTCCCAGTTCACAGACAGGAGACCTGTCTGCGTCCACATGACTGAGAAGCGAGAGAGGCTTCATTTTAATCCAGGTCTCTGATTCCAAAGTCTAGGTGTTGCTGTCTTGCTTCCAATATACTTCTTTCCACTTGCCAGCAGTCTGGCAAATACCTTCTGAAACTGGATTGGAAGATTTAGAAGTAATAGATTAATTCCTTAGTAAAACTTTGAGTGTACACAAGAAACCAGGCACAAATCTATTTGCTAGTGTTAGCACAGTGTACAAAGCTAAAATCCTGAATCTAATGAAAGTAACTTTCCAGATTAGTAGAAACATACCCTTTAAATGCTTTGTTGTCCATCCATCTGATATTTTACTTATTTATTTATTCACTTACTTATTTATTTATTTATTTTATTGTCCATCACCTGCCCAAAAAAACTCCTCTGTTGGAATTTTTGAGAGTAAATAGTGTGATTCCTCACTGCCTGACTCAGTGATTACTTGTTTAATGGATTTGTTTATGAACTAGACATGTAGCTATATAATATAGTGCTTAAAAGGACAGTAGATGATGTCATGTTGTCTGGGCATGAATCCTGGAAAAACTATATACTTTTCTTCAATTTATGTGTTTTCTCTGATTCTGTCTGATAATTTGTAAAATGGTGTCTGAATACTGTGAACATATAGGTTTTAATAATATGTAAATACATCAGTACATGGAAAGTCCTTAAAGGAGTTCTTGGGACAAAGTAAGTTCTCAGTTAATATAAGGATTTAGGATTCTAGTTACCTAGGAGTCACAGGCAGCTCTAGCATGATGCAAATACTGGACTTGAAATTGGAATTGAGCATCTGTCAATTACTAATTGTATAACTTTGGTCATGGCTTTAAACTTTTCTGAATGTAGGTTTGTAGAGTGATATAATTATAAAAGCTGCCATTCTATTCTTGAGACATTGTTGTGAGGATTAAATGCAAAACAAATTAGTCATTCATTCATATATTCACTCAAGAACTGTTCCATATATAGCAAATACGGTAAGTGATAGTTCGTATCTTACATGTTGGGAATATAATAACAAAAAAGATATAGTCATGTGCTTATGAAAATTACAGTGGAAAGTTATTAGGCTTTTATGAATGTTTTCTCCTTTATTCAGTTTGGTTTGATGTATCAGGCCTGGATGGGATGAAATATTTAAGGAGTGACCTATGTAGCCAGGATAGCATAAGGCAATTCATATTTAGGTTTATCAGGGTAGAAATACATTCTTTTCTAGTATCTTAAACAAATCATGAAGATTTATTCTTTTTATATTAGCAATCTTAAGGAATTGTTTAATTTTAAAGTTTGAACTTTAGTAAAAACCTTAAACCTTGCTTAAATCTCTATCTCTGTCTGTGTAGCTATCCCAGCAATGAAATTGAATTTGTTGGGGAGGCGATGCAGAAAACAGAAGAAATCTGCGTTTGTTTGTGGCCTTCTGTAGATGAAATTTTCTTTCGTTGCTAATGCAACAAAAATTGACCTTTAATTCTGACTCCAAGCAGAAGACAGAAACCTAGCAAGTAGTAAGATAAGACACACATACTTTATGGATAACAGCCTAGAATTTATATTTTAAAATATAACTTACAAAAATTTGTAATCCATCTCAGATTTATTCTTTCAAGGACAGATGTTTCTGAAGTTGTTAAAACTTCTGAAATTATAAATAGCCATTTCAGGAACATTCTAGGAATCATGATTTTTTAAGATAAGACTTGATCCTCACTGTCTTATTTCTTCCAAGCTGAGCTAAGTATCAATAGGTGTATTTGTACAGTAGTGTTGTGCTGCTGACGAACATGCTGACATTTTAATAGTGGCTTTCTGCAAATGCAGTGGAAAACCTTATCAAAGCATAGGCGTAACAGAGTGATTCTAGGAGTATCAGCAGCAGTTATCAAGCTGGGACATCAAATGTTTTCATGACAGACAGGCCTTTTAACATCCTACAAACAACAGTGCAAGGATGGTTACACATGTAGACTGTGCCCAGACTTATGCCCATTTATCTTCATGTCTACAACTTCACCCTTCTGTAGGATATCATCATGAGGAAAGGTTAGCTTTAAAAGAGTAGGATTATTAGAAAGATTGAAAGAAGACATGTCAATTTGTAACAGCTGCATTTCATGTGTCATAACCACAAATTTGGCAAAGCCATATTGGGACATGTTGAATTAATTGGGCTGCCTCGTGCTTCTTAATTAAAGCCTGAGGAATTTTGCTTAGTTGCATAAAAGGTATAGCATAACCAGGTATACATTTCATTGTTCTTTTTCTTAATCATCTAAAGGTTTAATCGTTAGTGATAGTGTTTGTGGGCTATCAACTTACCCCAGAGTCATTCCTATTCAGTTGGAAAGAAACTAACAAGCTCAAAGGATTTTGTCATGAATCTGTTCATTAGACAAGGTACAGTTCACAGATAAGATACAAATGTGGATTTCAGCCTAAAATTCCTACAGAGATAAAAGCAGAGGCGTTTGTCTTTCCACATTTCACATTACATTGTGAGACTTCGAGCCCAATACTTGAAAAGATTTTGCTTATCTGTCCTTTCTGAAACATTTTAAAAGCCCTACAGGTAGCATGGACCTGAGTTAACTTGTTAAGTTCAAATATGGCATATGTCATTTGTATTTAAATGACTTTAACGTCCTGCAATATTACCTAGAGGTTTGCCTTCCAAATGGGTATGAAGAATATTTTAATGAAGTCAGCTACAAGTAATACTGATTTTTTAAGAGACTGTATAAATTGGCTTAATGCATGAAACTCCACAGAAACATTGATTTTAAAAAAGGGAAAGTGAAATTTTGTGTGTCTGACCAATTAATGTGTTAAAATTCTCTTTTATTTTAGTCAAGAAACATTGTTCAATTTTATTTCTTTTCCAAAATAATGTGGAAAGCATTTCTATGTCCACTAGGCAATCCCTTCTTTCCTCACCAGCATCTCTATCTACATTTTCTAGCCCCTCTTCTCCTCCCTGTTTGTTTCCTTCTCTATTGCCTTTCCATGCTCAGTGAGAAAACAAATAATCAGATTGGAACTACTTTATTTTACCATCATTGAAACAACAATTCCCCTATATTTATACTATTGTAGCCTCTGGCTTCTCTTCAGATAGACTGGAGAAACATTCCTTGCTCCTACCTTTAAGGGCAGACATCATTCCATTTATGCATTGGATCCCATGGTGTCCCATTCGAATACTTTTCTCCTGCCAAGATTTCTTAGCCTGCCAGTACCATCCATTTTTCAGTCTATTGGATTATTTACATTGGCCTAAAAATAAGCTAAACTATTAACCCTCTCTTAAAATTTTATTATACCCCTCTCTAATGCTTATGCTTCTCTTTTCCTCTTCCTAGCAACTTTAAAAAAAAGTGTATATTTACTGTCTCAATGTCTTCAAGTCTCCTTGTAGCCCTAATTCACTCCAACCAGCCTTCCACAACCTGATGATATTAAGGTTGCATAAGCGCCTGATCTTGCCAAATCAAGCGGCTGCCTTCTCAGTCATCATCGTACGCCACTGCCTGACCATATTTAAGCATGGCTGACCAGTCCCTTTCCCTGAAACACTTTTTTTTACTTAGCGTCTGATATACCTTTGCAGTCTCCTTTCTTTTCACCTTCTGAGGCCCAGAATGCAGTCCTTGAACTTTCTCTTTCTATTTATAATTTCTTGCTATGATATATATGCTCGTCCTATGCATTAAATAGTTTCTATATGTTTATTACCTCCATGTTCACATTTCAAATACTGACAGGTCTCCTGAGGTTCAGATTCACAGGTTGAATTTCTTAGTTGATCTCTCTTCTTGAATATTCAATAGCTACATCAAGCTTAACTTGTACTGTTATTCTAGCTTTCCCTTTCCTGCCCAAATCATGCCTCACCAAAGCCTTTCCAACCTAAGCTAATAGCTACATCATTCACTCATTTCTATCACAAACCAAGGTCTTAGAAATCATCTTTAATTCTTCTATTTATTTCAGTTCCCACATTCCATTAATCTACCAGTCCCATATGGGGTCTCCTTCCTGAACATATGCTGAATCTGGCCATTGTTCTTTTTTTCTCTTCTAAACTATAGAAGTTTAACCAGAGCCATTGCATACCATCATGCAGGTTGTATACAACAGTCTTGATTTCAAGCCGCCAGCATCTCTCACATAGTGTATTCTAATAGCTTACTCTAGTTCCATTCCTACTCCATAAACTGTTGTCTGTAAAATAGCAAGGGTGAGCCTTTAAAAACAAAATAAAAAACCAGATTGTATTATTTCCATCTGTAAATCCAAACAATGGCTGCTGTAACATTTAGACTAGACTGCTTACAAAGTCCCAAATGATCCCATATAGTGTGGATTTTACCCACCCACTTTGACCTCATTTGATAACATATTTGCCCTCATTCACTATACACCAAACCTGCTGAAAAAATTATAGGTATATTATTTCCTCCAAGAGACTCTTTGTGACTATATAATCAAAAATACCATTCTCATTCAATAATACATTTTCTTCATGTTCTTATTTCTACATGAAATTATCTATATTTGCCCAATTATGTATTGATTATCTCTACTAGAATGTAAGCTTCATTAGGGCAGTACCCATGACTGTCTTGCTCACCACTGTGCTCATCAACTACAATTATTTAGGACACATAATACATATTCAATCAATATGTGTTACATAATTTTATTAATGGCCCTTTTCCTATCATTTAAAAACATTTACAGGTTTCCCAATAATTAAACAAAATTGTCTTTGGCCCTTATTGATTTAGGTCTACTCTCACATTCTTTTTATAACAAATGTTACTGACCAAGGTATGATATATTTGCTATCTCCTTTTCCTTACCTTTTGTCCCTCCTAAATTTCCTCCCTCTCCCTCTCCCTCCCTCCCCCCCCCCACACACACACTCACTCTCACACACACACATAGATACAAATATATTTATTTATACTGAGGAAAATTTATAGGGATAGGAAAATACAAGATTTTAAAATTCTGATAATGAAGTTATAAAGTAACAATGATTTTTCTCTCCAAGTCTTGTGGCCTAAGTTTTCCAATTCTTCTACTCTTGATTTCTTGGTAAATTTCAAAATTACTGATTTTTTTGGGAAAATTATCTATCTTGGTGTTTATGACATCTTATCCTCCTAGCTCTTCTTTTCCTCTATGCCTAACGTCTTTCAGTTCTATTAATTACATTCATTCCACTCCTGCATTCATCCCTAAAGGTAAAACTCACCCTGAGTTTCAATTCTCAGACATCTACCCCTTACTTTCACATATACTAACAAGGCCATATGCCTTGACTCTTTACAGATACCGCTAATAAGTTTCATAACCCTCTATTTCCTATACCCTGATCCTGCATTTCTCAAAACATTTCTTTTCTGCCCTGCACACATATCAAAAATTAAATATTTCCAAACTGAGAATCATATTAGACTCTCTATACTGTCTACACTCTTCCAGCCTTTATTTGCCATCATCAAGTCCTGTCAATAGTCCCTTTAAATTAAAACTCGGCTATCTTATTTCTATTTATGCTCATCTGATTCTAGCTCTTCTTAAGCTCATGTCTGGCTAGTGAACTAATTAATCTCCTCTTATAATCTCCATCTTCCTCAAAGTCTGTTTAGAACCAAATCTAATTTTCCTAAAATACTGCAATTATCGTACCCCTATTCTTCTAATAACCTATAGCAAATTCTGACTGCAAACAGATTAAATCCAAGATATCCTAGTTACTCCAAAATCTGGACATATTTTATATATCCAAAATTAACTGCTAATTTTCTGCAGCATATTGCAGGTGACATGATGAATTGGGATGCTTCAAGCTCTCTAGCTGAATTACTCTAATCAATTCCAATGACATGAGCTGTGTGGATTCTTTCCAAACCAACCTGATTTTGAAACTTTATTCACAGTGTTCTTGATGTAGCAAGGTTAAGATTTAGAAATGTCATGTTCATCTCTTTTGGCACAATCCTACCAATATTTCAAGTCCTGCAAATTTCACAAGTATTCCCTCTTTATGAAAAGTCACAGAACCTGTTATCTTTTTTTTTTTAACATCTTTATTGGGTTATAATTGCTTTACAATGGTGTGTTAGTTTCTGCTTTATAACAAAGTGAATCAGTTATACATATACATATGTTCCCATATCTCTTCCCTCTTGCGTCTCCCTCCCTCCCAGCCTCCGGAACCTGTTATCTTTATCATATGTTATGGCATTACAATTATTTCATATTGTTTTATTTTCTGTACATAAGATTAAGTTTCTCCAAAATGTTGTAGGTTCCTTGAGAAAAGAGATTTTGTTTCCTACTTCTCTTCTATGCCTAGTTCTGACCAAGTTGCAGAGGATTATAAACGTCCAATTGAACTGAGTCCTCTTTGCCTTAAATCTGTTACCATTCCGCTGTCAAACAGCTTGTTACTAGGTGAGATACCTTGCCCTTATTACATATGTTTCCAAATGGAGCTGTGGATCAAGGCTGCCAGATGCTGCTGTAATTGGAGCTCTGAACTCTCTGAACCATAGTCCCTAGGAAATAGCATCTTCCAAAACCCTCACTTAAGAGAGACATTTATTTTGTAACCATTACCACATATAAAATCAACTGAAAGAGTTGAAACTTCTTGGAAAAACATAGCCTATAATGCACCGTACTTTCTTTCCTTGGTATGGGAAATAACTGCTTGTCTTGGACCCACCTATAAATAACTAGATTTTTAAAGCTTGATTTAATAAAACATTCTCATGTATTGAATTCATGCATGTCTGTCATGTATATTAGAAAATTTAAAAAATGTAATAAATGCATTTTCACACATCTATTAATATCAAGAATGATACTTTTCAAAGGAAAACCATCTATTAAATAAATTCTTGGATATTAAAAATGTTTAAAAGAGGAACACAGATAAAAGAAATTCACTGACTAATAGCATTTTGTGTAATTTTCTGTCCAAATTACTAATTTTATTTTAAATTTAATATTCTTAGCTAATCACCGAAATATCCTGTTTTCGTGGTTGACTAGATTGCAATGTGCAGTTTGCTTGAGTTCAAATGCATAATGTACTGTTTGAACCATTATGTACTTAACTCGCTGAACCAAATAGTGAAATGGTTTAATTTTTACACATTTTACAAATGGAGCCACAAACTTTATTGATCAATCAGCATACTTTAGTGGTTCAGTTTTATGTACAGTGCTGAATGAGCCATATAGTTTACAAGAACAGCTTTATATGTTTCTGGAATTTAGCTGCAAACTCTCCTAATCAAAAGAAATACCATATCGTGCTCCCCTTAAAATGCACAGTGCCTCGCTGTTATCTCATACTTTACTGGTAAAGTTACATTCTCAATAAATCTCAACAATTCCTGTATTTGCTTAAGAGGTACTAAGCTATGGTAGCAGTTGGTAATTCAATGCAAGTGAAAAGTATAGGCATGAACAAATTCCAAGACTTAGGTAGTCAATATGTAGCTAAGATAAATGGCAAGACAGGATAGGTGTTACCCAGTTTACCTGTTTGGGGGGGAAATAATTTCTTTTTACTAAATAATTGACTTGGTTGAATTCTAATTAAATTCTTTCTCTCTCCCTCTCTCTCCACCCCCATTTCCATACCCTCTTTTCTCCCGATTCCTTCTGTTTCTTTCTCTCCCCTCAGTTGAATTATTTATAACCCATTTTTATTAATTTTTTTTTTTTTTTGCTGTACGAGGGTCTCTCACTGTTGTGGCCTCTCCCGTTGCGGAGCACAGGCTCCGGACGTGCAGGCTCAGCGGCCATGACTCACGGGCCCAGCCGCTCCGCGGCATGTGGGATCTTCCCAGACCGGGGCACAAACCCGTGTCCCCTGCATCGGCAGGCTATAACCCATTTTTACATGTAGCCTGTGAGTCTACAAATAATTGAAACTTCCAGATGGTTGAAAATTAAACAGCCATCATGGTCTGCAATAGTTATTCTTTAATCCTGACTTTTTAAATAAAATGTCATTAGACCTCTCCTTCTCTTTTCTATTCTAAGTAAGCATGATTTGGCAAAAATCCATAGTTTTAATAAATTTCTTTCCTATTTCACTGACTGTTGAGATTATATATACTTATTGAAAATTATATTATTAGATCTCCTGACTTCATTGTATAGAATTCTTGATTTCTCAGTAAATTCAGTTTAACCAGTTTATAATATATTTTAGAGATTTCTTTAGTGAATGACCTGAAATAGTTTACTAATTTATATAGTTGTGTTTGTGTATATTTGAATATATGTGTGTATGTATATACTTTAAATTATTCCTCTTTTTTGATGAGTTTTATTCTTTCTGAGGATATAGTGAAGAATTTCCCTCTCAAATTTTAATGCTCAATTGCCATAGATTCTTACAGCTTTACCTTCCGTGGCCCTTAGTTTTACTATAACTTCAGTGATATTTTAGACTCCTTTATGGTACTTTTGATAGCTAATTAATGTCTACTTTTCTGAATTAGTTATTATTATAATTATTAAATTGCTCTTAGCTACAGAAAAAAATTTATTAGAATTCTAATGAAAAAGTTATAGAACTATATGTCTTACTCTTAGTTCCAATATTTTATAACTTTGGGAAATTAATGTAAATAAGAATTAAATATTTTAAAAGAGAGAAAGAAGTATGTGGATATTTCTTTTTCTTTTTTTTTTAAACCAATCCGTCTTTTTCAAAGGTAGGAGTAAATTTAGGCCAAAGAGATGTAGCAGGTGTTGATTTATTGAACTGAAAAATGTTCAGATGTTCTAATATTACTTTTTATCTGCACTTCTTTTGGGTAAGGTATAATATGCTTGCCCAGCAAAATACATCTGTTAGGATCTGAATGTATTGGGGATTTCACTGATAACATACTTTAACAGTCTCACCAATCACAGGAGAGGAAATGCTACCAAGTATTTACACTTTCTTTCTGGAACAAATATCATGTGGATGATTTCAGAAACATACAGTGAAAAAATTGGACAAATAAGGAATCTGAATAATTTTCTAAAGTCTGTTTGCCTATGAATGATACTTATTACTATTCAAAAACATTGTCTTAAGAACTTCACCATACCTATTCTGTTGCTTTTCTCAATATATATGAACAGAAATATTACCAGGTCTTTTCTGGATGAAATCTTTAAAAACCAGTTGCATACTTCCCTCTGCTTCGGCAAGTCTTGAAAGATAGACACCCCTCCGCCATTTACCTGTAATTAATTCTTAGTTCCATTAATTTTCCAAGTGAAACTGGTGAAATCTGAGCAAGATCTGTGGATTTTATCAATGTCAATAACCTAGTTGTGATGCTGTACTATAATTTTTACAATTTTCTGTCATTGGGTGAAACTGGGTAAAGGGTATGCAGGATATCTCTATATTATTTCTTACAACTACATGTGAATCTTCAATTATCTCAATAAAATAAAAATAAGTAAGATAATTTTAAACCTATGGGAGAGAAATGTTGCCTAGTGAGCACTATATACTTGTAACATTGCTAGTTTAATGATATTTCTGATAGGTGTAAAAAACAATCATGTGGCTGAATATTGCTAGTGTGAATTTACATAAATTTCTTAAGATATTTTTGATGTTTACATTTATTTCTTTACAAGTATCTGATTAATCTTTTAAAAAGATTATTATGCTTGATTTAAGGAGAATAAGAGGGAAAAATAACTTCTTTAAAATCTACATTCATTGTTAGACTCTAGAGATATCATAACAGACTATTTACACATCCATGCATCAGTAGTTTCTTAGGGTCAGCTACTAAGAAAGGAAGAAAGGGATTTGTTGAGATCATGCCCAGAATCTTTTGTTTCAAGCATTAAATATAGATACAAATATAAACCAGAATTTCCTTCTGTTTACAATCAATACTTCTCTTAAATTATGATTAAACTGGAAAAATTATGATTTATTGACTATCATTTCTATTTAATACCTTAATTGGCTTGTATTCATGTATATAATACATAAAATTATAGAATAATATCTCCACAATTTCCCTCAAAGATAAAATATATTCAGGTTAAATTTAACGTGGAAATATTAGACACAGAATTACCATTGAGTCAGGATGTTGTGAGTGGCACATCAATAATGCAACAATCAGAATCCTGCATTTATATGAAAATTACTGCTAGATGGAATGGTCTATGACAATTGCTGTTTTTCTACTTTTAGAAAAATAACCACCTAAAGAGATTTCTTTATTTTTTGGACTTCAAAAGAACAGAATTAGATCAATCATAATATTTGGCTTATAGAACACTATTATCATTGATCATACATGGGCTGCTTCTAGTTGGTTTTATTTTTTATTTAATAACTTAAAATGATACAATGGGGCTTCCCTGGTGGCACAGTGGTTGAGAATCCGCCTGCAGATGCGGGGGACGCGGGTTTGTGCCCCGGTCCGGGAAGATCCCACATGCCGCGGAGCGGCTGGGCCTGTGAGCCATGGCCACTGAGCCTGCGCGTCCGGAGCCTGTGCTCTGCAACGCGAGAGGCCACAACAGTGAGAGGCCTACGTACCGCCAAAAAAAACCCAGAACAAAAACAAACAAAAATTATATAATGAACACCATAAAATCCCTGCCCAGGCTAAGAACTGCAGTATTAACTAACTTACACTTCCCTGTATGCTTTTTCACCACTGCCAAACATAACTACTATTTTTGTTTTTCAAAAAAATACGTATATATGTTTGAGGGAACAAAATTTTGTTTGGTTTTGCCCAACTCTGAACTTTGTAAAATGAGTAATATCTGGTATTTTCATCTTGTCAACAATACATTTTTTAAATCATATAATACCACATATAACTGTAGTTCATTCACTTTCACTGTTGCGTGTAACTAAATTATAAATGCATACCTCATTTATTTTTCCAGTCTCCTGCCACTGGGAATATTGGTCATCTGCACTTGTTGTTTTTATTGTTGTTACCATTCAAGTGTCCTTGAATATTACAGTAATCATATTCTTGTTTATCAACCTTGGAGTGGTATGTCTTTTCTTATTGATTTGAGTTTTACATTAATTCTTTGCTGGTTTATGTATTTCAAATATCTTTTTTCAACTTGTCCTTCCTTTTCTTAAAGTATTAAATAATGAACAAAAGATTTTAGTTTAATATAGACAGTATTTTTCCTTGTGTTTAGTGCTTGTAGTCTCTTATTTCAGTTATACATTCTAACATCAAGGTCAGAATGATATAAATCTATATTTTCTTCTAAGCATTTAAAATTTGACTTTAGATATATAAGTTCTGAATCCTTTTGGAGTTCATTGGTATTATGTAAGGAGATGGTCCATTTTATTTCATTTTTTCTTCATACAGATAACTAAATTTCCTAACTCCATTGGTTGGATAAACAGTCCTTTCCCTAGGGATCCATCATACCACCTCATTTATAATAAAGTCCCTTGTGTATGGAGGTCTGTGTCCCCCAACTTCATCCTTTGACAATCTGTCTACTTCTAAACAACACTGTCTTACTTTACATAGATTTGTAATTTTTTTTCCATAAAGTAAGACTTGCCCTCATTCCACATTATGTAGCTTGAAATGTATCCTGGCTCTACTAAACCCTCCTTTATCAATATTAATTTTAACAGCAATTTGTCAGGATCCTTAAATAATACTGTTGGCATTGTGAGTGGGGTTGCATTAAATGTAGAGATCACTTTGGAAAAAACTGACATTTTCACAGTAATAAATCTTCCGATCCAGTTCTATCAGACATTTATCCCTTTATAATCCCATATACCTTACCTTTTTTTCACATCATGCCACAAAATACACTACAAATTGATTAAATAAGTGAATGTAAAACAAGTTTCAGAAGAAAACATAAGCAAATTGGTCTATAATATTTTAATTGAGGTATTTCTAAGACAGACGTAAAACCCAAAAGCTTTTTTTAAAAGACTGACAGATTTGATTAAAATATTAAAAAAAGTTAAAACTGTGATAAGAAACATTTAAATGCAAGTAAAAAACTGAAATTGTTATTAGATATGTAGGAATATGTATATATATATATAATACCTATATAAAATATATTTAGGTTATTTTATATATAATATACAAACATAAATATGTGTATATAAATATAATTAAATTAGTGTGCATAATTACTTTGAATGTTTATAAAGCCATAGTAACCAATTAGAAAAAGTCAAGATTCCAGTTTAATAAGAAAATAATGAAAGTTTATAAATACAGCCAAAATTTTCAAGTAGATTTATGATGGCTGTAAATATATAAAGAGCTATACTGCTCTTATTCAGTCATCAGTTTCACAAAAATGCAAAAAAAAACTTCTTAAGTATTATGCTGGTTAACACTCTCTTATAATGTTTCTAGAGTATAAACCGGCAGAACTTTTTGAGATGTAAATTTGGTTGTCTTTCTAATTGAAAATGAACATGCCCTCTTTGACTAGGCCGTTTTATTCTATGAATTCACCTTGAAGAAATATTCTTACGCTTACATAAATATATGTGTGCAGGATATCTACATCAGAGTTGTTTTACTATTATAAAAATAGGAACAACCAGTAGGCTGACCAATATGGGTGTTTAAATGAAATATTGAAAATCTATACTAAAGAATGCATTGCAGCAATATAGAAGAATAAGATAGACTCTCCTTAACTGACAAGAACAGACTCCAAGATGCAGTGTCAATTGATCAAAGAAAGAAGAGAACAATAGCTCTAAAACAGAATCTCATTTGTGTAAAACACATACCTATATTAGTGACAACCTGTGAATCTGTTTGAGGATATAAGTTAATGTGTATTTGTACTTGAACTTTCACTCATGCGTGTTAATCAGTGTATATAGAAGGCACCAGAGGATTACACATCAAACAAGTAATAATAACTTACTCTGGGGGCAACAATAGGACTGGAATTTTTGACAAAGGGAATTTTTTGTGACATTCCTATTTGTGGCTTAATGCTTTACAGAGAAAATACAATACTAGTCTAAATTTGAAAAATAATCATAACTAAAAAGATAAAAACCCAAGAACTGGGATTCCCTGGTGGCGCAGTGGTTGAGAGTCCGCCTGCCGATGCAGGGGACACGGGTTCGTGCCCCAGTCCGGGAAGATGCCACATGCCGCGGAGCGGCTGGGCCCGTTGAGCCTGCGCGTCCGGAGCCTGTGCTCTGCAACGGGAGAGGCCACAACAGTGAGAGGCCCGCGTACCGCAAAAAAAAAAAAAAAAAAAAAAACCCAAGAACTTCTAGGTCTTCATAACCTTGAAAATTTGTTGGCCTGTCCAGTAAGTTTATCTGTGATAAATTACTGTTGCAAAATGTATAACCATCATAACTTCCGATATACAGGAGAATGTGTATCAAAGCAGGTGCAAATTTATAACCATCATAACTTCTGATATACAGGAGAATGTGTATCAAAGCAGGTGCAGTGGCTCCCCAACTTTCCTGCTTCACTCCAATAATATTCACTTTTCTTACTGAAAGCAGTTAGGTTAGAAACATTAGCTTCCTAAACTGGACTGTATTTCCATTTAGGTAATAAAGCCAAGAATTCTTATAACTGAGAGCCTTTTACTTTGAATTTGAATGCTTTATTGTTACAGATTATTCTTCTGTAATTAGAGCCTCACTTCAGTCGGGTACTGGAAAATTAGCTGAGAAAATGACAATAATTGAGACTCCTTCTCACACATGTTGCCCAACACAGGTAACTCATATTTTCATATTGTCTTTCATTCCCAGAGTAGCAATACTTAATACATCCCCATATGTCTGATTGGATATCATTAGGAGCACTATGGAAGAAGGCCTAGATTCAGATGTGTAAAGGAAGTTACATGCAAATACAGTTTCAATTATTGTGATATTTATCTACAGGCTGATAACTGTGAGATTTCTAAAATGTTCATTTGTCCTGACTCTTATCTCTTAATCAAAAGCACCATGGATAACTTCCTGCTGGAACAATAGAATACTGGTAAAACACTTATTTCTGTGCCATTGATGCAAACTTTGGATTTCCTTATTGATTTTCCAGATACTGCTCTGTGTAGAATACTGGTATTATCGTGGTACCAGGAGCTCAGTAATTTTGCAGAGCCCTGATTTAACTGCGTATCTGCCCAAGGTCAGCCTTCTAAGCATGGTTGACAGCATAGAATTCTTTCAGGTTTAGTTCTCTGAGGATTCAGTAGAAATTTCCTGTCTTCTCTGATTCAAAGAGTGTTTTTGAGAAGTTGGAACTAATTTTCACAAATTCCTTTTATGCTATATATCAAGGAAGGCCAGAGAAAAATATCATAAGCAGGTTAAACATTGAATCTTATAGTACTGATCATATTGCTGGAGTGCCATCCCTTCAGAAATTTGTCCTGAGATACTGGACAATTTTCTTGGACACTCAGATTTATGAAGTAATTACTAGAGCCTTCATTTCTCTTTGAACAGTATTCCAGCATTATAAGATTTTTAAAACAGAATAGATTTTAAAATATAAATATAAGAAATTATGATCTATGAATCATCCATGAGTAAATGTTTGTATCCTCCAATATGTGTATGTTGAAATTCTAACCCTTGATGTGATGATATTAGGAGACAGGGCCTTTAGGAGGTGATTATCAGGTCGTGAGGGTGGAGTCTTCATGAATGAGATTAGTGCACAAACTGACTAGAACAGCTGGTATTTTGAAATTTAATCTGGTTGAGAAACTGTATTTCTCCTTTGGGTGAGAATCAAAATATGGAAATATGCATATAATCTTTAAATGTGATTTGAATAGTTCAACTGTAATTAAAAATATAATAACACAGTAATATAAGATGCTTTGTGTCTTTTAAGCTTCTTTTGGGTTACCTTTATTTTGCTTTGTATTTTCCATAACTCTTCCAAGTTTGTATTAGTGGTCCACTATTGAATTATTTTGATGATCTTAAATTTCAAAACATTATAGCATACGGTCTAGATGGAGACAAGTGAAGATAATTTATTTAAATTTCTATTTTCTTCTCCTAAAGAACAGAGCTAAAGCAGTAACAACTTTTATGTTTTACACATTGTGTTATACTCTAAAAAGTGATTGATTTTTTGAAGGCCAGCTTTGTGCTTTAAACTCATGCAAAACTATTTCGATTTTCATCTCTTGCGTGAGTGACTTGCCAAAACTGGTCAGATTTCAAAGAGTGCAACCCTTTAAAGAAAGGAGAACCTGCAGAGTAGAAGACACAAGGAAAATTTGTATCATTTATTTAAGTAAACAATAACAGGGCCAAAAATAAGGTCACCATTAGGAAAGACGTTTTGTCTAGAGCAGAAATTCGATTTGTCATGCTGTCTAAAGTGATTGTATTTCTTTTAGACTTTTTCATTGAAAGGGTTGCCTGGCTTATATATATATATAAGCCACATTTCTGTGCATCCTATAAAAAATATATATATATAAACAGCCACATTTCTGTGCATCCTATAAAATAATTTTCCCATTAGAAATTAATGGGTTCCCTTATTCTGACATTAATGTTAGGGCAGTGAATTCTACTGGAAGATCATGATTATATTTTAGCAAATTGATTTCAGTTGTTTCCAAGTATATAAGGAGAAGACAGAGAACACAGGTGGATGCTGGTAAAATGTATTGTTTTGTTTCAACTGTTGCAGAAAGAATAACCCAGAAAACTTGAAAAATTGCATATTTTCTTGTTCCTCTCCCAGAGGTGCAGACTCTATATGTTTAACCAGTTTCCCAATAATGTATAGAACACATTTTGAGAAACATTGCTCCTGTGAGGAATGGTAATTGTTTTCTTCTATCTATAATTATTAGAGATCCATTCATGTTAATATATGAGCTTAATTTTCTTAATGCTGAAGAGGATAGTATATCATTCACTCTACCAAAAAAAAAACATCCAAAAAATCATTCAGAAATGAGCTTAAGAGAAAAAGAGTTCATGGCAAGCAAGAAAGAGAAATTTACAAGTGTAGTGGGAGGTACTGCAGGCACTTTGGCCAGGGAAGGGAAGGTAGCGTTCTACTGCATGCTGGACTGCCTCTATAGTATTCTGCAACACATTGCATTCTGTGGTTCAAACGTCTCTAAAGAGAACTAAGGACAAGCGATCAGAATATGCTCACTTTGTACACATATGTCATTAATGATCTTTTGCAAAGAAGATATATGATGTATATTAAAGTTCACACATATATCCAAGATTATAAGCAACACTTTTAACCTGAATTTAAATTATTTTATAGAGCAAAATGGCAGCCTGAGTGAGAAGGAACATTAACATTTAACAATCAGAGAGACAGTGAGGTATGGATGATTTCTTCTGAACAAAGGAATCAATTCTAGAGGGTACTTCAAATCCAGTGTTGAGCGATTTGAGTAAAAGCGGTTTTGAATTTGGAAATAAATGAGACACTCAGAACTCACTTTAGACAGAGCCTGTGTTTGAGGGAGCCTCTTAAAACCAGAATGTTGATTATTATTGTCAGTTAATTAACTATTTTAACATTTATTGGGTCCTGGCATTGTGCTAGTCACAGAACAGAATATGGCTTTAAAACACCAGTCTACAGCGTGGATGTGTCGTTTTCATTTTGGAATCCAATAAAGTTTGTGTCAGGAGCTACCTCTATGTGAACCATCTTAGGAAAAGTAAAGGAATTGAACAACAAAACCTCTTTAACAACATAATATGGTATGGAGGTTTTCAAAGCGGCTTGGTATTGTTATTCACATAAATTTTCTTCCTAAGTACCAAATTGGGACCACAATTTTCCTGTGATATTTTCATCACAATTTAGATTCAGCAGAGTCTCCATTTGCCATTTACAATTCCCTGCCTGCATTTAATATTTATGCAATATTGAATTAAGTAAAATCCTGGAGTTCTGCTCTTGTTCATTTGTTTTGTGTCTGGGGGAAGCTATGCAGAGTTCAACAGAATATGAAAATACTCAGTATTGTACTCATTATGAACATAGCTGCTAACTGATAGACTATCCTGGGAAATAAACTTCCCTTATAGGGAAATGCAATGTTTCCTATTTTCTTTCATCAACTCTGTTGTTTTATTTTCTACCACGAATATAAGTTGTTGTGAAACAGCATCTTGTTTAAGCAGACTCTTTTGTAAACTTTTCATTCCATTTCCTCAGAAAAATTTGTTAAAAGTTGTTCATACTCCCCCATACCTAGAAAAGATTTTTTTCCTGATCTCCTAATTATTAGTTTTTAAATCCTACAACCTATCATAAGTTGTAAATTCACTATTACCTCATACTTGCCATGTGTAATTTTATCTCCTTTATGACATTCTACCAGACCTAAAATACTCTGAATGTGGATATTTTCCTACTTTATGCATAACAATGGTTTCAATCTTGCCCCTTTCTAAAAGACTCACCAAGAGCTTTGCCTAATTTTTTTCTTTTCAAAGGATATTTTCAATGTCTGGAGCTATTATATATATAATTCTAGACTCTACTTTTCCCTCCAAACTCTTCTTTAATTCTCCACAGCCAAGAATTTCTTCCTGTTAGAACCTCCTCCTCTAACTTTTCAAATAAAAAAGCAAAATCTTAGATGTCAAGGCCCACATGAGAGACAATACTGCTTAGAGTTTAGGAACTTGGATCTAGAAGTAAGAGAGTCCTGGGTCCTAAACTCGGTTCACATTTTTTATAGCTATGTGACCTGGGCAAAAATACCTAACTACTCTCATCCTCAGTTAACTTGAAAAATAATATACGTGTGTGTGCGTGTGTGTATGTATGTATGTATGTATATATATATATAAATATATAAATATATAATAAAATATGTGTGTATATACCCACATATATATTTGTAAAATGTGCGTAGCTAATAGAATCAAATCCAATATTTGTGTAGAATACATAGCATAATGCCTAGCACAATCCTATCTATTTGCCTCAATAAATTCTAAAAGCTCACACAGCTAACAGGTGGCATTGAAGGAACTATCTCTTGTCATTCTATAACTAAAAAAATCCATGTCCCTAAGAAAAAGGGAAAATATCTTTCCTCACCTTGTTACTCCTAAATAGTAGTAGTTTGGGTATATTTTTTACTCTGCATTTTATGTATGTCGTCTGCTATGTAAAAGTATTTTACAGTTGCCTTTTACATTGAATAGTTTGTATTAAAATATTTTTAATTAAATGTTTTTTATGTACAAGACACCCTTAGTGTTCTTAGATTTGATGTTTGAGCTTTCCATTATTTATAAACAACCTAGGACAACCATGGCATCCCATATATATATTTTTTATTTTAATTTTTGAGAAGAATATTCTGAAAAGCTCAAAATATATTTAAGAAAGATAAACAAATGGAATCATTAAAAACATTTTAGTTCTATCTTTTCCTCTGTTTCATTATTACTTATGTCTCTGTCTTTTTGCATAGATAAATAGGTTATGATGAACAGATTCTGTTAAAATCCCTATTTCTTACTGGTGAATCACTGATTGACATGCACTATGTGTAAGATTTTGTGCAGGCAAGATTGCAAGAGAGATTGAAGCTGGCCAACTGTCTAGTAAAACTGTCTCAATGAAACACGTGCTCTTGAGGTAGGATGAGTGTTTACGAGGGAAATGACGTGTGCTTCAGTGATATATTTAATTAGGCAATACAAAAAGGGCAAAAGGAACTCTTTTGTCAAGTGGATACTTTTTAAAATTGAAGTATAGTTGATGTACAATATTATATGTTACAGGTGTACAATATAGTGATTCAGAATTTTTAAAGTTTATACTCCATTTGTAGTTATGAAATACTGGCTTTATTCCCCGTGTTGTACAAGATATACTTATAGCTTACTTTATACCCAATAGTTAATGCCGCTTAATCCTCTATTCCTATATTGCCTCTCCCCCCTTCCCTCTCCCCACTGGTAACCACCGTTTTTTTTTTTTTTGTATATCTGTGAATCGGCTTCTTTTTTGTTTTATTCACCAGTTTGTTGTGTTTTTTGGATTCCACATATAAGTGATATCATTACAGTATTTGTCTTTCTCTGTCTGACATTTAACTTAGATAATACCCTCCAACTCTATCCATGTTGTTGCAAATGGCAAAATTTTATTCTTGTTTATGGCTCAGTAGTATTCCATTGCATATATATACCACATCTTCTTTATCCATTCATCCGCTGATGGATACTCAGGTTGCTTCCATATCTTGGCAATTGTAAACAACATTGTTATGAAAATTGAGGTACATGTATCTTTTTGAGTTCGTGTTTTTGCTTTTTTCAGATATATACCCAGGAGTGGAATTGTGGGGTCATATTTATAGTTTTTTGAGATACCGCCATACTGTTTTCTACTGTGACTGCACCAATTTACATTCCCACCAATAGTGCACAAGAGTTCCCTTTTCTCCAAATCCTGGCCAGCATTTGTTATTTGTGTTCTTTTTGATGATAGCCATCCTGAGAGGTGTGAGGTGATACCTCATTGTGGATTTAACTTGCATTTCCCTGGTGATTAGCAATATTGAGCATCTTTCCACATGCTTGTTGGCCATCCACATTTCACCTTTGGAAAAATGTCTGTAGGTCTTCTGCCCACTTTTTAATTGTGTTGTTTGGTTTTTTTTGGATGTTGAGTTGTATAAGCTGTTTATATATGTTGGATATTAACCCCTAATGGGTCATATCATTTGCAAATATTTTCTCCTATTCAGTAGGTTGTCTTTTTCTTTTGTCAGTGATTTCCTTTGTTATGCAAAAGCTTTTAATTTTAATTAGGCCCTGTTTGTTTATTTTTGCTTTTATTTCCTTTGCTTTAGGAGACAAAGAAAAAAAAAATACTGCTAGGATTTATGTCTAAGAACATCCTGCCTATGTTATTCTCTAGGAGTTTTATGGCTTCCAGTCTTACATTTAGGTCTTTAATCCATTTTGAGTTGGAATACTTTAATTTATAAAGATGTAGAAAAGGAGTTTTTTTTTGAAATCTTATAAGTGCGACTCAATCTTTCAGTCTGCTAAATCAGTTGTAGATTTGTTCTTTCAGTTGCAGATTTGTATTTTCATTGTTTATTCAGAGATCATTTACATAGAAATAAATCAAAATAGAATAAGTTACCAACATATTTATACTAACCAGATCTATATGATTTTTGGAAATGTTAATTTAAGTATGTTTATTTTCTCTTTTGTAATACCTGTACACTATGGTTTCTCCCACTGAGATCTGAATTAACTACATTGAAGCTATAGGAAGAATTTACCATGTCTTTTGGGCTTGAGTAGAAGGAAGATTTACTGAAGAAACTCACAAGGAAATTTACTGCTGGGTTTCTAATCAAGAATAATAGATGTAAATCACTTGCCTCAACATCTAAGAATTGGGAGTATACTTTTCACTTTCTTAGACATCTATAGATATAACTGCTATGGATATATTCAAAAGTGAGAGTCACTTGTCATATGTGGCCTGTGCCTATTTCCACTCATGCATACTAAAGACTTGTTCCAAGGTCCTAGTTTTTACAACTAGAAAATGGTGATATTTGTGTTACAGGTAGAACCCTTTTTCCAGCAACTGTGACTTCTTGGAATTCAAGGTAACTTTGGACTTTTTGGTGCTCTTAAAATTGAAATTGTATGTGAGAAAGTCCATATGACAACTGGGGTATATATTAGCAGAGTCCACTGTGACCCATCGTCCTAGTTCAGGCTGCTGTAACAAATGACCATAGACTGAGTGGCTTAAACAGAAAACACTTATTCTTACAGTTCTGGAGGCTGGAAATCTGAGATCAGGGAGCCAGTATGGTTGGGCTCTTGGTGAAGGCTCTCTTCCTGGTTTGAAGATGGCTATCTTCTCATTATATCCTTGCACAGTGAGGAGAGAGAGAGAGGAGAGAAAGTGGGAGAAGGAGAGGAGAAAGTGAAGAACAAGAGAGATCAAGATCATTTCTCTGTTACAAGGACACTAATCTCATTAGTGAGGGCTCCACCCTCGTGATTTAATTGCCCCCCAAAGGCCCCACCTCTTAGTACCATCATATTGGGGGTTAGGATTTTAACATACACATTTTGAGAGTCTATAGTATCCACTGATTACTAAAATTCCTTCTCCCCATACTCAGCAGAAGGAGACGGCCATCTTTCTTAGAAGACTACATTTTCTAAATGATGAGTAATTACTCCAAATATTTTCTCCCCATGGGGGAATTTCTGCAGCTAATAACACCATCTGACTTTGGATAGCTTCATGGTGTTCAAATTTTACAAATAAGGGGGCCCTGGTTCCCTACACTTTTAGTGTAGACACAAAAAGTGTCTACATGCAAGGTGGAATTTAGAGATTAACAGAAGGTTCTTAACCAAATAAACTAATGAAAGAATCAAAAGAAAAACTGATACTACATTCTAGGCGTTACCAATAATCTACCATTAAAAAAAGTCTAGTAGGAATGGGGGATGGAGTAGAATTTTAAAGCAGTCTTTTAAAAGTTTTATTCTAATTTTTTACGTATCATTAAGGTTCTTAAAACTTAATACATCCTAACATATGGTTCTTGATGTTGCCTACCCAACTAATAAATACAAAGTGAATGTTTCTCAAGTGATTTAAATGAGAGGAAAAACAAACACGTACACTATATACTTACATACTGAACTAATTATGGAAAATGGTGTTTTCTTATTTAGAAATCAAAATTCTAATTTAGTAGACTCAAAGTTCTATAACTAATCTAGGTTTGAAAGGAAAGCAGTAGCAACTTAGCACATTAGGTATTTATATTCAATTTAAATAGTACATACAAACTGATGGCTGGAATTGATTCATTCTCAAAAGGCTTTGCACGTACACAGTAGAAAGTGGAGTGCACAGAGAGAAAGATGGTAATTTTGACTTCTGCTTTGGGCTACCTATATAAAATGACATATTAAAGTAAAGCAATGCCAATTGTTGGGCAATGCAAGAAAGTAACACAGTTTAATAATCAGGTTGACTAAAGCTTCATATAATCACTCTGCCACCTCATTATTAACTTGCACAGGCAGTTTAATATTTTATTATTATACACTTCATATATGTTATTTGGCCATCCTTACAGTATTTGCTAAAAATACAGTTCTGTTTGTCCCATAAACCAAGGGGGAATATGGACCACGTTATCTTTTACAACTTTGCTTTCATGTACAAGGCAAAACTTGATAATATGTTTGATAAGTTCTAAATCAATTTCAGTTTTGTTCTAACTCAGCAAACTTTCAATGTTTCTAATAAATAGTATTTTCTTGCTGATGAAATAGAAAAGTAGATACACAATGCAAGAATGAAATTGTGCTTGTGGTGAGGGACATAAAGTAGAAGGTAATAATGGAAAAAATTAACGGTATGAGAAAGTTCAAAAATTTAACACAGAATAAAATAAATGTAAAATGATAATTCTAAAATGTATTTTTAAATAATTTAATTATAATGGGGTTAAATAAGCAATTTCACCAATTTGCATGTTATCAAACAATTGGCAGGTTAATGAGAAAAGTAGATAAGCATGAAAGAAGAGATAGGAAGATAAAATGGAAATAAAAATAAATTCTTCCCTTCTCAAAGTAATATAGAAATATAAGTTTCACTTAATAAATGAGACTTTTATGTTTCTGTTAGAGAATATCACAGGCTGATTCAAGGTCAGTGTTTTCAACATTAAGCTATACCTTTTATTTCAAAAAATTACTTCATTTTCTTAACTAATTAGCATGTAATTTTCTCAGTATTGGATATGGTCCTTTAGGAAATGTCAATTCATCATGACTTGTAACATGGATAACGTAAAGCTTCTTTGTGAGTTAAATCTTATTTCAAGAAAAAAGGGCAAATTTATCATTTCTATATAATTTATTAATTTGACATATTGAGTGTTTTATGTTTAATTTTGAATCATGGAAAGGTATGAATAGTTATGGACTCTTAGGTATTCCAAGTGGTATCATAAAGCTAAATTATTTTTTTTTGTTTTCATTAGGAAAAGATACTCAAATTTTCAGTTTAATATTGAACATCTTGAAAATCAATGAGATATTAAATTTTTATATAAATTATCATTATGTTCCATTGTTGTTAAAGTTTCAATATATTGATAATATTCCTTAAATATATACAGAGTTCATTCAATTTGCAAAGGTCTTCCCTACTTTTATTGTTTGAAATAAGCATTTTACAGAAAATAAATAAGGCATGATTGGTCTCCTTATCCAATCTAGTTCCCTTTAGGAATGTCTAATAGCAACAGTTATGTTTAATGTTTAGGTAGGCAGTCTTATCTCTGAATATAGAGAATTATACACTATCAAATTTTAGAATGACCTGTTTGAGTTGAGAAGAAAATCGTAGTACTGAACAGCAATAATGATAATCTATTGATACCTCTCTTCTAACAGAAGGACTGATCTTGGCCAAGTCCTTTAACCTCTCAAAAATAGTTTTCATATCTGTAAAACAGAAGGACTCAGTCATCTCAAACTCTAGAATTTCCTGTGTTCTTTGAAAATAAAATTTAGAGAACAAAATTTATAAAGAGCTGCACTAAGTATTGCTTTGTACAACTGCTTTCAATTTATCATTGCAAGCCTATGTAGAGAATTTACTGTCTAATCGTTTTTAACTTTTCTAATGTTAAGAAAAAAGAGATCAGAGGAAAATGTTTTAATTGCTATATTCTGCATGTGTGCAATTAATACACATTACAAGTTTAATACTTTCCAAAAATAATTTAGTTTTGTGTTACTATCCTATTGCCTGTATAAAATACTAGCCTATTTGATGTGTTATATTTAGACCAAATTCTTTATAATATTACTTAAAAATGTGACGCAGATGTATATGTATGACTTATGAACATAATTTATATATTTACTACACGGATTTCTGTGCAAATTATTAAATTATTTAAATAATTTTCCTAGTAGCTTATGGTATTTATCACAATTACAATATATGTTTTAAAACCAATAATAATGTGCTATGGCTTACCAATTCTATAAATAGAATGCTCTTAATGTTGATGTACGTCTGTAGATAACATTTTCAGTCAAACCTGTTTTTTATACATATAAAAGTTAAGTGCAGGGCTTCCCTGGTGGCACAGTGGTTGAGAGTCCGCCTGCCGATGCAGGGGACACGGGTTCGTGCCCCGGTCCGGGAAGATCCCACATGCCGCGGAGCGACTAGGCCCGTGAGCCATGGCCGCTGAGCCTGTGCGTCCCGCAACGGGAGAGACCGCAACAGTGAGAGGCCCGCGTACCGCAAAAGTTAAGTGCATTTAGTATGAAAAAGCCACCTTTTGAATGATCAGTATTATTTCAAAATAGGGAATTACTGTTGCCTTTTAAATGTAGAGTGGCAACTTAATTGTGGAAGAATTTGATTTATTTTATGGTATTTCTTTTGATTAGGAATACGGATATTTCTGTTAATATTTAATAAGGCACAAATTGCTCAATACTTGAAAATTAGTATTTCCCACTAAACTCTCACTCTGTGTTGCTCACCTCATTAACTGAGCACTTAGAAATTAAGCTACTTGTATTATAGTGGTGAAGAGTGTAGGTGGATGAATTATCAGAAAGGTGTCTTGTTCTATTCAGTTTACCCTCAACCATATTCCAGAGAATATTTCAGCAGATGATCATTCTAACGTTCCTTGCAATTTGTCTGAATTGAATAATGGTTAGAAGACATTTCCCAGAATAATCAGAGCAATAAAGTGCTATTTAATTTGAATAGTACTAATGGCTACCATTTATTAAGCCTCTAATATGTATCAGGACATCTGCTGAAAACTTCATTTGAATCCTCATAGTTAAACTCCATAGCAAGGATGCATGCTATTGAATATTGTATCAACCTTTCAAATTAGAAAAAAGAAAATGGAAACAAAGGAAAGGAAAATAAAACAAGGAAAATAAAGTCCAAGCCAAGAAAAGCAAAGAAAAAGGAGAAGGTGGGACTGAGGTCTGCTGGACCCCCAAGCTTCTCTTCTTTTTGTTACCCTTGCTTGCTAGCAGATTTAAAATAAGGATAATCTACAGTTTAGATTTTAAACTTATCTCTAGTCAGGAGACAGAATGAGATGTTTATTTCGTAACAGAGCTAAAATATTTAATGACAAAATTAGTTTGCTGTAATAGTGAATCATAGAGAAGATGTTACTTGTCTCTGAACAGAATGAGATTCTTACTGTCCACTGTGGTCCCATGGGGGACTTGAAAACTGGCCAATGTGATCAAGGCCATGAACCTGCTAAGAGGGAAGAGAACACTTCTTACAGTGTACTACAATGTTATTAATTTAGGTTTTTTTTTAATTAGATCTTACAGGTAAAAGATATGTGGGCTTTAGGAGAAGTAACCAAATAAAAGAGTCAGTAAGAGGCAAGCCATTGATTGTAAAGTGCAAAGGTAGCTTGGAAGATAATTCCATTTTGCCTAGAGTTGGCAAGTCAAAGGATTGATTTACCACTGGTAACTTATTGTGAAGTTAGAAAAAAATGTGAAGCAAAGGGAAACTAAAAGGCAGCTTTGGACTTGAGTCTAAGTAGTACATAAATTTCTGTTTTATAATGATCTTAGTGTCCTTTCTGAAAGCATGAGACCCTAGACCTTGTGATTATACATACCAAGGATATCATTACAAGATTTAAATATATTTGTGTAAATTTTGGCAAAATTATAGAATTACCAGACTTCCATTTCCCTACTATGGATTGGCCAAAAATTTTGTTTGGTTAATGAATACGTTATTCAATAAAGTTCTTGGTGAAAATTAAAAAATGTTTTATTTTTACTTAAAACTGAAGGAACTTTTTGGCCACCCCAATATTTTAAGAAAACAGTGATATATGCCTTGAACAATTGTTATGATAATAAAAATAGTATATATAAAACTTTTGGTATGTAACATACATAAAGTATATGCGAATTATAATTGTTTTATTCTAATAATTATTATTTTCTTATTACCATATTATGCTAATAATAAAGTGAAATAATATGGACTTCACAATTAACATGAAAAATATTATTGTAATAAACAAGTATTTTAGTATAATTTTATTTTCTTAATATGTTTTATCACAAATCTCAATAGAAATATCAGAAAATCTATACTCAAAATTTCTCATATTAATTCATTAAAGAAGAATATTTTAATTTTTCTTTGAAATTTAAATCTAAAATATGGAAATGTCTGGTTTTTCAAAAACAGTTTTAGGTATTTGAAAGCAGTGAACACTACAGTGTTGCTAAAATTTGTTTTATATCAAAAAAGAGAAGATTTCAGCCAGTAGGAAGTTCTAGACTACAGACACCTTTGACCTTTGGTTAATTTAATATCTGACCCTTAGTAAGAGGTCCTTCATTCAGCCTATAACAGATTTGATGTGTGTGTGAGGCGGTGGGTTTGTGGGGATGTTTGTGTAATGACCTCCTATAAACAATTATTAATAAAGTCATCCCACCTGCCCATCTGTTTCATAATAGAACCATCAGCCTAACCTACAGGAAAATAGGATGACTGAGACTGAGTTTTTGTGTCTAGTTAAATTTTAATACCAGCTTCATCCACACTATTTCATCCTTTTGATTCACATTTTTTTCACAGTCTTTGTTGGGGAGGTCTCATTGTAGATAACAATATATAGTGTCTTACTTATCAGTGGGGGAACAAAACACTATAATTCTTTCTTAATATTGATTCCTATGAGAACACAGGGAAATAATTCTGATACATTTTATAGTACTCACCCCAGTTCCTTACATCCAGTGAATTGCAGGATGTAGGCATGAAGTGAATATAGTATGTTGTTAAAATCCACACTTTTCTCTCTCTCAACTCTGCTTTTATAGTTTGCATATCTAGGGAGGGGGTAAGGGAAGCACAAATATGGTAATTAAATGGTTAGGAGCAGTAGTTGGAGAGAGTCAAATATTTGGGTCAAAGAAACTGAACTCATAAGTTTTATAAAGACATTTATCTTTCTCACTATAATTATGATATATGTTTATGTAAACCAAAAGATATTGATGTTATGGCTAAAATCTCATGCATTTACTGCTTCTTATTCTTTATGTGTTTTATGGATCAAAAAATACTATTTTTTATAAGTTACTATCTCTAAGAAGCAGTGAATTCAGCAACAAAACATCTAGTTGTTGTGACATAGAAATAACTTTACAACTAGACATACACCCAGAAATGTTTCCAATAGTTAAACTAAACTGGAAATAAAAGCAAAACTATTGATAATTGCCAAAATAGTGTTTTATATCTAAAGAAAAAAAATTAAGTTACTGAGAAATGATGTTTATTGTAGCAATCCAAAAACTGTTTAGTATATCTCCATTATGTAAACACAATTATATAAATCATATGGGAGGTTACACGTGTCATTTTTTTCTTTATAAATGTGAAGAATGATAATATCCTTCTTTATATAAAGAAAATCATGAAAATGTTTTCTTCAGATAACTATGTTTTAGTTTTCTATTGCTAAATAACAAATTATACTGAAACATACTATTTAAAACAATTATTATCTCACAATTTATGTCAGGTGCCTGGGCACAGCTTACTTGGGTGTCTTTGTCTCAGATATTTCAGAAGGCCTCAATTAAGATGTCATTTGGGGATATGGTCTAATCTGAAGACTTAACTGAGGGACAATCAGCTTCCAAGCTCATGTACATGGATGTTGTCAGGATCCACTTCCTTGAAAGGCTGTTGGTTTGAGTGCCTCAGTTGTTTTCTCACCGTTAATTGGAGGCAACCGTCAGTTCCCTGCTTATGGGCCTTTCCATAGGGCACCTAACAACATGGCAGCTGCCTTTGCTCTCTATGAAGATTTCTTGTAATATATAACAGAAGTGATATCCCATCACTTTTGCCATACCCCATTAAAATCAAGATTTAGAGAATTACCTCCATTTTGTGCAAACTTGAAGGAACAATAAGCAAAAGTGCCTCCTCAAAGGATTAACTTACTTTTCTTAGCTAATCAGTTCACCAAAAATAACTCCTGGGACTTTAAATAATGAACTAAATGAAACAAAGATTTAAGGATTTAAGAAAGTTCATTATTTTTTCAGTGTCAGTTCTCTAATAAGACTTCTTGCAAGTACCTGAAACCTAGATCCTGGAAACTATATCAATTTGCTTCTCCTCTGACCAACTCCTTTAGGTTTCTTACCAATTTTAGGAACTTTGCAATATCTTCTCAATACATTTCTCTTCTGGTTGAGTTTTCCAGATTCAGTTTTTTTGCTTGCTATCAATTAACGCTATTGCATACATTATCACTTAAGGGCTAAAATTCCAAGTTCCTTAGAGGAGTGAAGCTATTATATGGATACACACACGCATATCCATTCCCTACTGTTTGTGTATCACTGATATTGAACTATTTGTAAATCTTTAAGTAAATTACACTGTTTCTCTCTTTTCATATATTTCTTTTGGGGGTCTTAAAAACCCACCAGTGTTTAAAAAAAAGGCAATGATCTTTTCAGTCTCTCAAACTTCTGCTAGGATATTTAAGGCTTTTCAATGTTTGACCATAATCAGCCTTTCCAGTCCCAGTTTCTGCCTCTTTGTAGTATATGTTGAATTATTCTCCAAAAACACTATTCACTGTTTAAAGTTTTCATAATGTTTCCAAATTCAGGGCCCCCTCCTACCACATCTCCCTCCGAACAAATCTTACATCAGCATTTCTATTTATCTGTAAAGATTTAGCTTAAGCCTGACATCATGCTGAGGCACTCTCTCTCCTGGACAGAAGCTATTCCCTCCTCTCAGTCAGTAGGTTCCACACATCTCTGTCCATGGTTTGTTTTTTATAATTCTCTTTCTGTACCCTGCACTCCATGACAGATCTTTTATCCTTGTATTTTCCTTATACTCAGTGAATTGTCCAACATAGTATGAGTGCTCAATAAACTTTTCATAGATTTAAAACATAATATGTGAGTTAATGTGTAATCATATATTTTATTAAAAATAAAAACTAAGACATCCAGTAGTAATTTATTTATTTGCTTTTTTACAAGTCATAAGTGTTGTTCCATGTGTTCACAAAGTATGCTTGTTCAGTTTTCATTTACTAAATATCTATTATTTGTATTATTAAATTCACAGAATATATTACTTAAATATGCTAAATCATTTTATAATCACTAACAGTTCTTTGAATAACAGTATCGTAAACTACCTTGAGTACTGAGATGTTAGTGTTTAAAAAATGTGTATATGTGTAGATACAGATGTTAAATATAATTTTATATAGAATGCGCAACAACCACAAGATATTACCTTAATAGTTAATTAGAAAATAACATAAATTGCTATTTCAATTCCAAATACATCACAATTTTAATCTGTGCTCCTCTTGAAGCAGAGAGAGCTTAGAACAAATACAAAAGTTAATGTTCTATTACTACATTATTTGAATATAACAATATTCAATAAATTTTAGAGTACTGATATTTATTTATTTCTACAGTGTTGTAGGCACAGGCACTATGCATATGCTTTTCGAGAGATACTTCATTTGTCCCTTACTACACTTTATGAAATAGCCCTAGATAGAGCAGTTCTCTAACAGAATCAGTAGCATTCAAAAGGTTTCAGATATAGTCCATATTTTAAAATTATAGCACTGAACTCTGAGAAATAAGGAGAGTTCCCAAATGCACCTAGCGAGAAACTGGTCAAACTGGGATCCAAACCCAGATATGCTGGAACTCTTAATCATTATTTTATTCTGCTGGCCATTACTCCAAAGGAAATTGCTTATTTATATATGACTGCCATTTTCTAATAAGTCTGCAACGTCTTTGTGTTTGATTAGCTGGTTTATATAATCTTTGAAGAAAAACTGAAGCCAAATAAAATAAAATGTTGGCATTTTGGCTTATTTTTCCCTATTTGCCTCATCACTTTAACACTTTGGATATAAATGTACATACTGTTGATAAAACCATAAAAGAAAATATTTTCTCCAAATGCCTATGTTAATTTTCTATTGCTAAGTAAGATCAATATCATCAATATCAATAACAATAAAAAAGTATTGTCAGTGCAGTGAGACTTAACTTCAAATGCAGTTAAAAAATAAAATGTGTACATACTGAGCAAATGCATAATTTTTCTCTTAACATATTTAATTTTGAATATGTCACCCCCTTAGCGTGTTAAATGGTAGAGATTACTTTGTGAAGCCTGCTTAAAGCTTCTTCACAGCAGATTATAAGCCTCTATTTTTGTGGAATTTTGAATACTGTATAATTTCCTTTTAGGAGATACTTATCACATACTTTTATGTTTGGGAAAATTTTGTTAGGCATATTTTTGCCTTCTAAAGAGTCACATACTATAAACCTATGTGTTTTTAAATATGTTGGAGAGAATTAAATATTATATGGATTTTCTAGAAAAATTTAAGGGACTTTTTGTAAATTTTACCTTATATTATTTCAGCTCTAAAGAGAATAAGAGAGATGATATACTTACTACCACACTAAAAATATGATATTGCTCAACTGCCCTTTGGGCCTTTCCTTTTTTTTTTTTTTTTTGGCGCTACACGGGCCTCTCACTGTTGTGGCCTCTCCCGTTGCTGAGCACAGGCTCCAGACGCGCAGGCTCAGTGGCCATGGCTCATGGGCCCAGCCGCTCCGCGGCATGTGGGATCTTCCCGGACCGGGGCACGAACCCTCATCCCCTGCATCGGCAGGCGGACTCTCAACCACTGCGCCACCAGGGAAGCCCTCCTGTTTTTATGAATAATTTTAACCACTTTTAAGACATCATAATGTAATTTGAATTTAATGTTCCTGAGATTTGATAATCATTAAAACTTACAAGAAATAGCATATTAAGGTATTGTGGTAGAAGTAGATGATAATTACTATTATTTTATAAAATTCGAAACTGAGACAAATATATTTGTAATGAAGCCATTAGATCACAGAGGATTAAAGAGTTAGTAATGAAATTGAGTACGATTCACTAAGATTTTATTTATCATAAATTTTAGAATAACAAATATGAGAGGAGCTTAGGGTATCACCTTATGTCTCCATAGTATAATGGCTAGGGTAAATTGCCTTGACAGTCTCCCTTAAGTTTACCAGTATGAAAATATATGGAATTAAAATAACAGACTAAAACAAACATATACATATTTGCTTACTTCTAGGTAGATAACTGCACAACGACATATTTAACACTTAACTGCAAAAAATTGCTATATTGTAAAGAGAGGAACATTTTGGTTTTAGCTATTTTTAAAAATCAAAGCTATACATATACATAGTTTTAAAAATCAAACAGTCCTTGTAATTTAAAAAAGGGCTTACAATGAAAAACCAGGATGCCCTAATAAACTCCTAGTCTGATTCTCAGTACAAAATATTCCTTTTGATTTTATGCCATCTTCCTAAATAATATTCTTATACATGTATTTCTAATTTTTTTTGAAATACCTCATGATATTTGGACTTTTTGAATAGGCTGCTAATAAGGCTTGAAACATAGGCAGATATGCTTAATAAATGGTGTATTTATTTTACATTATATTGCATGATGTGTGCAACGTTTCACATGATATGTTGACTGGGCTGCGCCACCCACCCAATATTTTCAGTCAGTGTCCTCCATTAGCCATGCATATTTCAATGTGCTGTGAAAAACTGGAATGAATAGAGTGTATTAAGCAGCATTTTCATCAGTCCCTGCACGTCTGTTTATGATGCATTGCCTCAGATAAGTTGTGACTTTGATTGATGTTCACTATATAAATCTGCACATTTAGCGTACCCCAGGGTAAGTAGTCAGGGGGAGAAGAGACTGTAGAAATGTAGAATAAAAATTACCTATGTTTTATGTCTACGTGTATAAGGTGGAGAATGCTCTTTTTTGACCACTTCTCCTATATAAATACATTCATTGCTTTCTTCCATCCTCTGAATATAACAATATTATATGTCTAATTAATTGTCAGTGTTTACAGTATCATAATTCTATTAATACTGTCGATAACTAAGCAAAGCAGTGCACTATGATTCCATTTCCTGTCTTACCATATCCTTGTTCTCTCCTGCCAATAAAAATTGCATCCTTTTAGGATTTTCTTAGTTTTTAATAGTTCTTTCATGATTTAAGTCTCTAATTTTTATTAAAATTCTTAAAGCATTTCTCAAAATGATAACTCATATTAGGAAGCATTCCTTCTAGCACCTTCCATCCTTCTGGCTGACTGCCCTGTTAGCCTGTTGCCAAGCAGTTATCCTGGCAACTCTTTCATCATTATCTTAGAATCTTTATGCCTCTTTCTGGTGTCGGATTATCTCGTTCCTATATCCCTTGTCTAGCTCTTAATTTATTTATGTATGTACTTTGGTGGACTAGATCCTCAAATAGTTTCCTGAAAAGAAAACATTAGTGGGCTTCCCTGGTAATGCAGTGGTTAAGAATCTGCCTGCCAACGCAGGGGACATGGGTTCGAGCCCTGGTCTGGGAAGATCCCACATGCCATGGAGCAGTTAAGCCCATGTGCCACAACTACTGGGCCTGTTCTCTAGAGCCCGCGAGCCACAACTACTGAAGCACACGCACCTAGAGCCCCTGCTCTGCAACAAGAGAAACCACTGCAGTGAGAAGCCCGTGCATCTCAATGAAGAGTAGTCCCCGCTTGCGACAACTAGAGAAAGACCACACGCAGCAATGAAGACCCAACACAGCCAAAAATAAATACATAAAATAAATAATTTTTTTAAATAAAAAAAAGAATACATTAGTAATATATTTTCTGGGTATATTCACATAGACTTTATTCATACTTTGGCTTGGCATGTAAATCTAGTGGTTCCTGAATTTTAAAAATATTTATCCATTTCCTTCTGGTTTTCAGTGTTTTTATTGTGAAGTCTGACACCGCTGTGAATCCTGACCTTTTTTTTTTTTTTAACCTTTCTGGAAAGTTTAGGATCTTTTCTATGTTGTGAAATTTCACCATTTGATTATTTTTATTTTGTTTACTTGTTATTTTTGATTTTTTGGTCACTTTTTTAATCTGAAAATTCAGGTTTCTTGATACTAGAAACTTTTCTAATTTTTTAAAATAGATCTTTATTAGAGTTTAATTGCTTCACAATACTGTTAGTTGATGTTGCACAACAAAGCGAATCAGCCATATGCATACATATGTCCCCATATCCCCTCCCTCTTGAGCTTCTCTCCCATAATTTCCTCCCCACCATTTGCCCATTCCATTTCCTATTCCTGTCACTTGTATTACCTGCATGGTGGACTTCCTGGTCTGATCTTCCATTGTCTTAATCTTTCTCTTTTATTTATTTTTTTGTATCTCTTTGTTCTACTTTCTGGAAACTTACCTCAGTTCTGTATTCCAAAATTTTAGGTGATTTTAACATTTCCATTGTTAATTATTATTATTAATTATTATCATTAATATTGTTATTTTATAAAGAGCTATGCCTTGTTCTCTGAACATAGCCTTTTTCTTAAAGGATCTTGTTCTAATTATCCTGTTAATACCCATCTGAGGAACATAATTATAGAATTTTAAAAATTTAGTGTCTTGGCTTTATCACTATTTTCTTTGAGATCAATCTTCTGTTCATTTGATCGGCCTCATATGCTGGATGTTTTCCTCAATTGTCTGGTGTTTATTGGCTGCCAGTTCATATTTAAGTGTGAGGTGTTAAAAGCTGATTCGAAATTCTATGTGTTTGTCCAAGACTTGTTAACTGATGGGTATCAGCATAGATTGATTCATTGGGGCAACTTGCAATTGTCCATATTTGTAGTTTTGCTTTTTTCCTTGTGGGTATGTCAGATTCCCCAAAAAGTACTCTAATCTTTGGTCTTAGAGAATTCTAACTCAGCGTTCTAGATGTCAATGAGGAGTGAGACTTGAGAGTTCTCACCATTTACCATATGTTTTTAATCAGTGCATAGGGCACCTCACTCTTATTCTCACCTTTCCCAAAGCCCACAAAACTTCGTTTAAGCATTGCAGAGAGTAAACTTTCTGCATTTTCCTTGTTAGCTTAGTCGTGAGAATTCCCTAAGTAGGAGATCAGAGAGGAAATCTGGAGATCCAACTTCTTCTTATACTTCATACTGACAGTCCATTAATCCTCCTGTTTTTATCCCTTCCTCCTTCTCTGTCATTCATATACACACACAAACACGCACATACACAGAACCCTTCAAAGGTATCTGGCATCTACAGTCATGAAGCTTTTAAGGAATTTTGCAGTACAAATTGGTTTTTCTTTTTCTTTTTTTTTTGGTTCCGCTAAGTTGTTACCACTTGGCTGTCTACTTCTGATCATACAAAACTAACTTGACATGCTTCATCTGTTCTAGTTCTACCTTGCTTTTAAGGGGATTTTGATTTTATTTCTTTACTACAATGTTAATACAGGCTTGGGAGGGAACAAATTTAAAAGCTTAATTACAGAAGCATTCTTTGATGTTGCAAGTTGTAGCAACAATTAATCCAGGAAATAATTAAGGACACTGGATGTTTTTTATTCACTTTTCAGTTAAGGAAATTAGATGCTGTTTGTTCGTTTTTCGGTTATATGCTTATTTTACTGTGTGCCCTCTCCTGGACTCAGTGTTTACTGAAGGTTGTAATGTAGTGAATGTTACCAAAAAAAAGTACCTTCTCATGAATTTACATTCTAGTAGGGGATACAAACACTAAGTAAATAAAGAAAATAAGAAAATGATTGTTTCAATTAAGGATAAGTGTTAAGAAGTTATCTAAATAAGATAATGTGATAGTGACTGAGGGGCGGCTATAGTTGTTATATCCCTGGGAAGGCCTTTCTGATATTCCTGATGAGGATATAATCATGATAAGCTTCCAGCCACATGAAGAGGCAGGGTAAACAGACAGCGAAGGAGTCCAGAAGTGAGAATGAGCACGCCATTTGGAGAAAAGTAAAGAAGTAGTGGCTGAAAGTAGTGTGAGATGAGGTATAAGTGAGAGTAAGGGAGCATATCATGTAAGCCCAGTAGACCACAGTATGGGGTTTGGGTTTTATTCTACATTTAATTGGAGGATTGAGCATGAGAATGACATTCATTCAGTCAGTATTTGTTGAGCTCCTACTGTGTGAGCTAGTGCTCTAAGTACCAGTAAGAGAGCCTATACTTCAGGAAACCTTGCCTGCTTCTGCTCCACTCATCATGTGTCTGTCGTCCACTGTCAGGTCAGCTGGGTTAGCTGGTCTAGGACAGCCTCAGCTGAAACGGCTGGTCTCTGCTCCCATATAAGGAACACGGTAGCCTGGGTTTATTTACATGGTGAATGAACACCATTTTAAGAGAGCAAGCAGAAGCACACAAGGACTTTAAAGGTATAGGCTCAGAAGTGGTACAATACCGATTTTGCCACTATCTGCTAGTAAAAGCCATCCCTGATTCAGAGAGAAGATAGGCATTACCTCTTCACTGAAAGATTTAAAAAGTTGCATTACCAAGTTATGGATAGAGAAAGGAGTAAAAGAATCACCCTATTCCTTAATGCCTTACTTATTATTTTGTTTGCTTACTTGTTTCCTTTATTGTATAGGATGTTTGCCCAGTGCTACATGGGGTAAACTGAAGGGTGTTAAGTTTTCAATTTCAGGAGAAACTCTAACCAGGATTAATACATTTTCATTTTAAGAAATCAACCCAACTGTATTTGGCAGGGTCTTCCTGTTTTTTAAAGACCAAAGTCTAGCAGATTTCGGGCTGTATATTTTCACAGTAAATTTTTGTGCTCATAAATATGGCTTTGCAGTGATGTTTTGTGGACTGGGCCTAGTTATTGATAACTTGATCTTGTAAATTAGGAGACAAAGAATTTGTATTATTCTAGTACGAAGATGGTGCTGAATCTGTTGTCATAAACCTAAGAAGAGGTCCTCTCATATACTTAGTTGCAAAGTTAATTGATGTCAGCTTTTAGCCCGGGTTCCAGGAGAGAGCAAAAGAGACAATGTTTCTGATTCTTTCTATGGAGTCACAAACACAGGGCATTCTAAATAAAATAGGTATTTGAATGTTTGTAGCATTAGACAGGTGGGCAAAAACAAAAAGAAGTTACCAAAGAAAAGTCTCGACTGTATCTTTGTTATCAAGGTATCAAGGGGCATAAAAAAGCTGCAGTGATGATAAAGCTGTTTACTGCGGTTAAGTTGTAGATTAATACTCTGCACAAAGTGTTGGTGACTTTTTAACCATAGTCTCCTGACCTAAAAATGTATAAATCTGCATTGTCCAAAATAGCAGCCACTAGCCAGATGTATAATTTAATAAGTTAATGAATAATTATTGAAGTAAATATTAGGACCTCAGTCACATTAGCCACATTTCCAGTGTTTGATATTTTAAAGTTGTTGATTCTTCTACCACCCCTTCAATAAGCATATATTCAGTTCAACTCGAATGCAAATCTCAGTGTTTGTTTTTTTATATCTGTTTACTTGAATGAGTTTTGATAATGCAGTACACAATGTAACCACCACCCAAACCAAGATATAATGTTCATTACTGCCTAAAGTTACCTCATGCCAGTAGTGTGCTAGGGTCAGCTAGTACTGGCTTATCAGAACCAACTGTTATTTCAGGGATTTGAAAGCATGTTATTAAACAGGGCTAACGTTAACAAAATTAAGTTATATAATCTTAAATAAATTATGTATTTTAAAGAGAATAGGCTAAATGTATTGATTCCTAATTATTTTACTATATTTTACTGTTATCTGTGTTTGTGAGGTGATCTATGTCTACTGTATCTGTGGAGGAAGCACATATAACATGCCACTGTGCATCTCTTCTCAACTCCACAGTCAGTAACAGGACTTTGGTAGTTTGAAGTTAGTGCTAAAGCTGATGAAGTTTTGGCTTAATGAATATATTTTACACGAAGGTGGAGTAGCTCATAGTAGATCACGTACCAGATTTAATGACAGTAAATTTATTGGAAAGAGAGTTAGCAGAGAGAGATGCAACTCTTTTTGTCCAGTCATGGCTGAAAGCAATCATAGGTTACCAACAGATACAAGAGTTCAGAAAATATCAGCAAAATCATTTGGTTGGCTCTATAAAATGGACAGTAAAGATCATTGTAGATTTCATTATGTGTAAATGTTGCTACACATTTCTATGTCAGTAGAATTTATGATAAACTTACATACATACACATGTACTTTGAAAGTTAAACATTTGCCAGCACACCACTGCTTATGACTCTTTTCTGTATCTCCCAACCCTAGAGGCAAACACATTCTTAACATTCTGAATTCTATCACCATAAATTAATTTTGCCTGTTGTTGGGCATGCAATATGCAATGTATTTGTGTGTGTCTGTGTGTATGTGTAAGTGTGTATAAGGGTCTGTCTGCCTATGCCTTTGTCTAGTTTCTTAAACTCAACATTTAAAAATTCCATTCATGTTGTATTAGGGATTTGTTTCTTTCCATTGCTGAAAAGTATCACATCATACGAATGTGTCTCCTGTTGATGTGCATTTAGGTGGTTTTTAGTTATTAGGAATGAAGTTGCTACTATAAACATTTTGTACATGCCAGATAGAATTTCTTTTTTAAATTTTTTATTGAAGTATAGTTGATTTACAGTACTGTGTTAGATTAGGTGTACAGCAGAGTGATTCTGTTTATATATATAAAGAGAGAGATTTTATTTATATATATAATATAGATGGATAGATAGATATTTTCAAATTATTTTTCATCTATTTTCAAATTATTTTTCATCTTAGGTTATTACAAAATATTGAATATTGTTCCCTGTGTTATATAGTAAATCCTCGTTACTTATCTATTTTGTGTATAGTAGTTTGTATCTGTTAATCACACACTCCTAATTTATCCCTTCCTCCTCCCTTTTCCCTTTGATAACCATAAATTTGTTTTCTATGTTTGTGAGACTGTTTCTGGTTTGTTTATAGATTCATTTGTATTAGTTTTTAGATTCCACATATAAATAATATCATATAATATTTGTCTTTCATTGTCTGACTTCCGTTAGTATGGTATTCTCTAGGCCCACCCACATTGCTGCAAATGGCAATATTTCATTCTTTTTTACAGCTGAGTAATATTCCATTGTATGTGTGTATGTGTGTGTGTGTGTGTGTGTGTATACATACCACACACACACACACACACACACACACACACACACCACATCTTCTTAAACCAGTAGTCTATGGGCACTTGGGTTGTTTCCATATCTTGGCCATTATAAATAAATAGTACTGCTATTGAACTACTATTGAATAGTAGTGAACATTGGAATGCATCTATCTTGTTGATTAGTGTTTTTGTTTTTTTCAGATATATGCCCAGGAGTGGGATTGCTGGATCATATAGTAGCTCTGTTTTTAGTTTTTAAAGGAATCACCATACTGTTTTCCATAGTGGTTACACAAATTTACATTCCTAGCAACAGTGTAGGAAGGTTCCCTTTTCTCCACACCCTCTCTAGTATTTATTATTTGTGGACTTCTTGATCATGGCCATTCTGACCACTGTGAGGTGATATCTCATTGTAGTTTTGATTCACATTTCTCTGGTAATTAGTGACATTGAATATTTTTTCATGTGTCTCTTGGCCATATCTATGTCTTCTTTGGAGAAATGTCTATTTAGGTCTTCTGTCCACTTTTTGTTTGGGTTTTTGTTTTGTTTTGTTTTGATATGGAGTTGTATGCACTGTTTGTATATTTTCGAAATTAACCCCTTGTCAATCACATCCCTTGCAAATATTTTCTCCCATTCAGTACATTCTTTTCGTTTCGTTGATGGTTTCCATTGCTATGCAAAAGCTTTTTATTTTGATTAGGTACCATTTGTTTATTTTGCTTTTATTAATTTTGCCTCAGGAGGCTGATCTAAAAAATTACTGCTGTGATTTATGTCTGAAAATGTTTTCCCTACATTCTCTTCTAGGAGTTTTATGGTGTCAGGTCTTATATTTAGGTCTTTACACAATTTGAGTTATTTTTTGTATATTGTGTGAGGGAGTACTCTAATTTCATTGATTTACATGAGGCTATCCAGCTTTCCCAGTACCAAGTGGGGAAGAAACTTTCTTTTTACATTGTCTACCCTTGCCTCCTCTGTCATAGATTAATTGATCATAGGTATGTGGATTTATTTCTGATCTCTCTGTTCTGTTCCAGTGGTCCATATGTCTGTTATTTTGTGTGTGTGTTTTGTTTGTTTGGTTTTTTTTTTTTTTTTTTTGCTAATACCATGCTGTTTTGATTACTGTAGCTTTGTAGTATTATCTGAAGTCTGGGAGGGTTATTCCTTCTGCTTTGTTCTTTTTCCTAGGATTGCGTTGGCAATTTCTGGGTCTTTTGTGGTTCCATAAAAATTTTAAGATTATTTGTTCGAGTTCTGCCTAAATATTTACAACTGTTATATCTTCCTTTTGGATTGATCCCTTGATCATTATGTAGTGTCCTTCTTTGTCTCTTCTGATAGTCTTTATTTTAAAGTCTATTTTGTCTGATATGAGAATTGCTACTCCAGCTTTCTTTTGGTTTACATTTGCATGGAATATCTTTTTCCATCCCCTCACTTTCAGTCTGTATGTGTCCCTAGGTCTGAAGTGGGTCTCCCATAGACAGCATATATATGGGTCTTGTTTTTGTATCCATTCAGCCAGTGTATTTCTTTTGGTTGGAGCATTTAATCCATTTACAGATAAGGTAATTATCAGTATGTATGTTCCTATTGCCATTTTATTAATTGTTTTGGGTTTGTTATGGTAGGTCTTTTCCTTCTCTTGTGTTTCCTGCCTAGAGAAGTTCCTTTAGCATTTGTTGTAAAGCTGGTTTGGTGGTGCTGTATTCTCTTAGCTTTTGCTTATCTGTAAAGGTTTTAATTTCTCCATCAAATCTGAATGAGATCCTTGCTGGGTAGAGTAATCTTGGTTGTAAGTTTTTCTCTTTCATCACTTTAAATATGTCCTGCCGCTCCCTTCTGGGTTGCAGAATTTCTGTTGAAAGTTCAGCTGTTAACCTTATGGCAATTCCCTTGTATGTCATTTGTTGTTTTTCCCTTACTGGTCTTAATATTTTTTCTTTCTATTTAATTTTTGATAGTTTGATTAATATGTTTCTTGGTGTGTTTCTCCTTGGATTTATCCTGTATGGGACTCTCTGTGCTTCCTGACTTATTTCCTTTCCCATATTAGGGAAGTTTTCAACTATAACATCTTCAAATATTTTCTCAGTCCCTTTCCTTTTCTCTTCTTCTTCTGGGACCCCTGTAGTTCGAAAGCTGGTCTTGTCCTAGAGGTCTCTGAGTCTGTCCTCAATTCTTCTCATTCTTTTTTCTTTATTCTGCTCTGCAGTAGTTATTTCCAGTATTTTATCTTCCTGGTCACTTATCTGTTCTTCTGCCTCAGTTATTCTGCTATTGACTCCTTCTATAGAATTTATAATTTCATTTATTGTGGTGTTCATCATCATTTGTTTGCTCTTTAGTGCTTCTAGTTCCTTGTTAAACGTTTTTTGTGTTTTCTCCATTCTATTTCCAAGATTTTGGATCATTTTTTCTATCATTATTCTGAATTCTTTTTCAGATAGACTGCCTATTTTACCTTCATTTGTTTTGTCTGGTGGGTTTTTGCTTTGCTCCTTCATCTGCTGTGTTTCTTTGTCTTCTCATTTTGTTTACCTTAATGTGTTTGGGGTCTCCTTTTCTCAGGCTGCAGATTCGTAGTTCCCGTTGTTTTTGGTGTCTGCCCCCAGTGGCTAAGGTTGGTTCAGTGGGTTGTGTAGGCTTCCTGGTAGAGGAGACTGGTGCCTGTGTTCTGGTAGATAAGGCTGGATCTTGTCTTTCTGGTGTGCAGGACCATGTCTGGTGGTGTGTTCTGGGTGTCTGTGACCTTATCATGATTTTAGGCAGCCTCTCTGCTAATGGGTGGGGTTGTGTTCCTGTCATGCTAGTTTTTTGGCATAGGATATCTAGCACTGTATCTTGCTGGTCATTGAGGGAGCTGTGTCTCAGCATTGAGATGGAGATCTCTGGGAGAACTTTTGCCCTTTGATATTTTGTGGAGCTGAGAGGTCTCTGGTGGACCAATGTTGTGAATTCAGCTCTCCCACCTGAGCAGCACAGCCCTGATACCCAGCCAGAGCACCAAGACCCTATCAGCCCCATGACTCAGAAGAAAAGGGAGAAATATAGGGAGAAAGAAAGAAAGGAGGAGAGGAAGGAAAGAAGGAAGGAAGAAAAGAAAAGGAAGTTAATAAAATTAAAAATTATTATTAAAAATAAAAATATTAAAAAGTAATTAAAAAAGAAAGAAAGAAGAGAGCAACCAAACCAAAAAGCAAATCCACCAATGATAACAAGAGCTAAAAACTATAGCTAAAAAAAAAAAAAAAGCAACGGACAGACAGACCCTAGGACAAATGTAAAAGCAAGCTATACAGACAAAGTCACCCAAAGAAACATACACATACACACTCACATAAAGATAAAAAGGAAAAAAAAACATATCTTTTGGGAAGTCTGAGTCTTCCGCCAGCATTCAGTAGGTGTTCTGTAGGAATTGTTCCATATATAGGTGTATTTCTGATGTATTTGTGGGGAGGAAGGTGATCTCCATGTCTTACTCCTCTGCCATCTTGAAGGTCTCTCTGGCTATTTTTAAAACATGAAGATGAAGTTGGATCCCTATCTCATGCCATAAACATAAATTCCATAAATCTAAAATGTTTTTAAAAACAAAGAGAAAGCCTTGTGCATTAAAATAACAGACGAAAATATATAGTGATACTGTTGTTATCTCTTTTGGTGCAGATCAGGGGCAGTTTGTTGGTATAACTCTGCAATGTATGAGCCTGTATGTTGTTTGCACATAACTTGTTTGGCCACATTGCTGTAAATCACCAGTAGGGTGATCAATATGCTGAGACTGAGAGATTTCACAAGGCACAGCATTTCAGTGTTAATTAGCTAAGAAAAGAGAAAGAAAAAACAATAACACATTATTTTGTTGCTGATACATAACGTGGCAGGTGATTGAGCTGGCATACCCCTGTGATCTATTATAGCATGTAGTCCTCTAAAGATATCGGAGAGTTTAAAAATGGAACATTGTTTAAGGAATCAGAATAGCTTCCTTTTAATTGTTTATCTAAAATTCTAGGAATGTCATGTGTATGTGTGAGAGAGGCATAGAGAGAGAGATTGAGAGATCTATCAGAATTACTGGGTCCAACCTTCTGAGAGATATTTGGAATGTTAGTTTGAAGAATAATTAGTTCTTTCGCTCCTGTTTTATTCTCACTATGCACTCATGAAAGACATTCTGTTAACTGGAAATTGAAGCATCTGGTTACTAACATTAGTCTTTTAAAAGAAATTTTAACTTAATATATTTTTCTCAAATCTTTGTTATATATATATATATTTTAAAAATTTGTTATACTCTTTACCTTTACCAGATTTGAAAATAAAAATATATCTGATTTAAATTTAAACATATATGAAAATTTACATTTTCATGTAAGATTCTGATAGTTTGAAACAATATTATTAATCTTATGTTTGCCACATGAAATATTCTGAGACTACCAATGTGCAATGCAATAAATAAAAGCAATAGCATAGTGCACTTTAGATACATTGACCTAACAGTAAACTAAAAAGTTGCTACCATTAATATAATAATGATTTAGTGCTGTAGTAGAACTATTAGCAATAGTGTGATTTCTCATACAACCAGGAACCGTTGTGAGAGGGCAATAAGACACTAATTGTAATTTTGCTGGAAACATAAGTGTACATTAAAACTAGCCTAAGTAAACCAGCATAGGTTGCCACACTAGAAATAGAGGAGATGTTACTTTTTTACAGTCTGCTAATCATGAGAAAACATTTTTGGGGGAATATTGGGTGTATCTGATGGGTAAAACATTGGGGTTAGTCAGGGGTGACTTCCTCCCAAAATGGATTTTGATCTAAGCTCCTTCAATATTTCTACCAGGATGGGGGAACAACCACAGAAATTATGAAAACAAAGTCACATGATGGATTGATGGATAATGAGGGAATGTTGCTGGCTAGAATCTCACTCTCCTGAATGATACTTAATTTCTGAGCTATACATGAAGGAAATCAACAAAATATAGACTTCAACTCACTCTCATTTACATAGGAAAGTTCCAAAATGGCTTACACAAAAAGTGGAGAATTCTCACAATTGAAAAGCCCAAGGGTAGATCAGGATTTTCATGCAGGCAAAAATGGGGGTCAAATGACACAAAGATCCATGTCTTGATTCCTCCTCTTTTGAGTTAATTCTATTTTCAGAGGCTCAGCACAGTGCCCTCTAATTTTCTACACCTTACAGTCTAAATCAATCAAGAAAAGCAAATATACATTTCAGCAAAGACTTGAGTTTTTCAAATTCCTTTTAACTTGCTTCGAATGGCCTACCTATTGTGAAGTCTGAGTGAAAGAAGTATACAATTGGCATAACTCTATACATATTGCTTCCATTGAAACCAGCTTACACAAAGCTACTTACACATAGATTCAGAGAGGAATGCTCTCCAAACCAAATCAGGGTCTGTTCCAGAGATAGAATCAATGACAAAAAAAAAAAAACAGTGTGCACTACCATTAGCTTCTCTCTTCTTTCAGTTTCCATTTCTTTTCCTTATATCAAAATTCTCTGTTTTTATTTTCTTCCTACTACTTTGTTAACTCTCTGCTATTGTATGTCATGCACAATTAATCCACTGACTGCACCATGGTGGAAATGTAATGTAGAGGGTAGGAATATCCTCCGGAGTTCACCAAGATGGTACTTGAAACAAAAATCCTCTTACTAGCTGTGTGACCAGCAACAATCAGTCATTTCTCTGTGTCTTCTTTCATCTGAAAAACGGAAACATTCTTGATTGTTTAAAAAATTATTGTGAGGACTAGAAAGAATCTATATAAGAGAGAAAGCTTGGTGTCCTAAGTGACCAAATGGCTAAGAAGGTGTCAGGAGGGCTCTTCCTGAAGAGGGAGCAGTACTCCTTCTTACAGGATTTTAAGAAACCAAATATCAATCATGAAAGAAAGCATTTTTAAGAATCTGTACGTTGTGCACTTGTGACACACTTCAAAGAAAGACCCTTATGTTAAAAAAGACTGTTAAGCGGGCTTCCCTGGTGGCGCAGTGGTTGAGAGTCCGCCTGCAGAGGCAGAGGACACGGGTTCATGCCCCGGTCCGGGAAGATCTCACATGCCGTGGAGCGGCTGGGCCCTTGAGCCATGGCTGCTGAGCCTGCGCGTCCGGGGCCTGTGCTCCTCAACGGGAGAGGCCACAACAGTGAGAGGCCCGCGTACCGCAAAAAAAAAAACAAAAACAAAACAACAACCCACATAATCTTACTAGTTATCTGCCCACCAACCCAAAACCCACAGGTGGTGAGGGTGGTAGGGATTCTATGAGCCTTGGCTCCTTGTAAATGTCTGCTTTCCAGGGACCAGAAGATGTCAGCTTCCAAAGGAGTGACTTATAACTGCTTTATTTGAGTGTTCTGAGTACTCTAGGTTTATGTTCCCTCAGTCATTTGTTATAATTTATTAAATAGTCTTTGAAAAATAGTATTTAACACTGAGTGAATCAGAATGTATCATGACTTTTGCTTTTTACTGTAAGTAAAGTTTTGGAGGCAGATTAAAAAAATTTTTTTTGTATCTCTTCATGCCTTGCATTGATTCTTGAAATTCTACTTTTTAACATAGGTTCTGAATAGTTTTCTTGCTTGGAAATAAGATCTGAGAATATCTGAGGTGTCTGTTCTTTCAACTACTCTATCCAGAGAAAGGACAAAGGGAAGTTTTCAAAACAGAAAGAAAACCATATCTTCTTTATCCATTCATCTGTCTATGGACATTTAGGTTGCTTCCATGTCCTGGCTATTGTAAATAGCACTGCAGTGAACATTGGGGTGAATGTATCTTTTTGAATTATGGTTTTCTCCAGATATATGCTCAGGAGTGGGATTGCTGGGTCATATGGGAGTTCTATTTCTAGTTTTGTAAGGAACCTCCGTACTGTTCTCCATAGTGTCTGTATCAATTTACATTCCCACCAACAATCCAAGGGTGTTCCCTTTTCTCCACACCCTCTCCAGCATTTATTGTTTGTACATTTTTTTGATGATGGCCATTCTGACTGGTGTGAGGTGATACTTCATTGTAGTTTTGATCTGCATTTCTCTAATAATTAGTGATGTTGAGCATCTTTTCATGTGCCTCTTGGCCATCTATATGTCTTCTTTGGAGAAATGTCTATTTAGGTCTTCCACCCATTTTGTGATTGGGTTGTTTGTTTTTTTGATATTGAGCTCCATGAGCTGTTTGTATATTTTGGAAATTAATCCCTTGTCAGTTGCTTCATTTGCAAATATTTTCTCCCATTCTGAGGGCTGTCCTTTCATCTCGTTTGTGGTTTTCTTTGCTGTGCAAAAGCTTTTAAGTTTAATTAGGTCCCATTTGTTTATTTTTGTTTTAATTTTCATTCTAGGAGGTGGATCAAAAAAGAGCTTGCTATGATTTATGGCAAAGAGTGTTCTTCCTATGTTTTCCTCTGAGTTTTATAGTGTCTGGTCTTACATTTATGAAATATTACTCAGTCATAATATGGAACAAAATTGGGTCATTTGTAGAGACGTGGATGGACCAAGAATCTGTAATATAGAGTGAAGTAAGTCAGAAAGAGAAAATCGAATATCATATATAAACGCATATATGTGGGATCTAGAAAAATGGTACAGATGAACCTATTTGCAGGGCAGGAATAGAGGTGCAGACATAGAGAATGGACGTGTGGACACATGGGAGGGAAGGGGAGTGGGATGAATTGGGAGATTAGGATTGACCTATCTGCACTGCCATGTGTAAAACAGTTAGCTAGTGGGAACCTGCTGTATAGTGCAGGGAGCTCAGCTTGGTGCTCTGGCGTGACTTAGATGGGTGGGATTGGGGGGTGGCAGGGAGGTCCTAGAGGGAGGGGATATATGTATACATATAGCTGGTTTACTTCACTGTACAGCAGAAACTAACACAACATTGTAAAGCAACTATACCCCAACAACAACAACAAAAAAACCAAACAGAAAACTAGTTTCTGTAGGAAATCTGTTGGCGTTGTAATTCCAGAAAGTATTGGTAAGATTTAATCCAAGGATAGGTATTTGCAAAGAGAAGTAAAATATTGTGGGAGTTAGAAAGTTTTAAGTTTGAGTTCACTGATTTGCTTATTCTTCAGCTCTGTGACATTTAACAGTAAAATTGCTTTATTTTTTTAAACCTTAGTTTCCCTACTATGTAAAATTTGGATGTCATAGTACCTACATATCATAGAGTTGTAAAAATTAAAGAAGGTGATTCATGCACAACACAACTACCACAGTCTGAGGGCTCAATAAACAACTTCTATTACCATACTATTAAAAGATACACAGTGATGCTCTGCAGTAAATTTGGGTGTCTATGGGAAGGTATACATTTATGACTAAGTTTATCCTCTGAAGTGAGGATCTCTTCAGCCTTTCAAAAATTGGTACTTTCTGGAGCTCTTAACTGGAACTTGTAAACCTTTAACTGATCCCTCTCCATGGCAATCCTTGATTAATACGAATTTATACTGGCGAAGTATAAGTAGAATGAATATCATTGGTAGTCTTCTTAAATAATTGCTAATTGGAGATAATAATGCATTCGTAAGTGTTAAAAGGCTCAAGGATAAAGAATTTTCAAACTACCAATAATTCTTCCTAGATTCAAGGATGGAAAAGTGCATTTTTATATTTAAATATATTACATTTTATCAACCAACTCATTTTTAGAGCCATAGCAAATAACAGAGGATTTTTAAAATGAGAAGCTTTGGGTAGAACTCAGTTGGCTGCAATTGAGGAGAACCCTTAATATTTTGTATTTTAGACATAGATCTCATCTTTATCTCAAGTTATACTCTTTAGTGAACATCAGATTTCTTTCTAAAGGTACTGAAATGTCCAATCTATTTACTCTTTGAAGAAATATGTATCTCTATTCAATGAGAAAGATATTGGAAAGATCATGGCCCCTAACTATCTCACCCAACAGTTGTTTTGACCAGGAAGTTGATTCTGGGATGACAGAAAAGTCTACAGATATCTAAGCAGGGAAGCCTTCACTTTTTGACATTTCCCACTGCTATTCCTAATGTTGATTCCCTACGACTTACAGTCCACCACTGGCAAGCCAAATATCTTCTTGTTGCTTTACTTTCCTCATCTTTAAAATTAGAATAATAGGACTTACCACTTAGCACATCAGATTTCTTTCCAAAATTTCTTTCCAAAATGTTAAGGACTTACCATTGTTGTAAGGACTGTGTGTGTGTGTGTGGTGTGTGTGTGTATATATATATATATATATATATATATATATATATATATATATATATAAAATACATAAATATGAAATTAATATACTTACTGATACATCAGAAGAGCTCAGTAAATAATAATATTGCTAGAATAGTAAGAAGAACAATCAGTAATCCAGGAATCAGCTACCACCCTAAGGCTGAGGACACAAATGGAAATGGGAGGAATTATAGAATTTGGAAGTTTAGAAGACAAGCTCTGCAGAGCTGACACTCATCCCTTTGAAAGGGGAAGTGGCTTGATGTTTTGCAGATTCTAGAAGGAGCCCTGAGGAACTAGAATCCAGACAGATCTTTGAGGAGGATGGTCGAGGTGTGCTGGTGCCAGTATTTTACAGGGGTTTGGCAAGACTGGTTTTGTGAGTGTTGGGAAAAAATGTTAATTAGGTTAAATGGGGGCTATTGGTAGGAACTAGGAGCTATTGTAAGCATAGTTAGGTGGAGGGCCATAGGTAGGGACAGGAAGCAAGCAAGGAGAGTGCCCTTTTGTCTCTTTCAGCCTTGCCTTCTCCCTCCCCCTCCCTCCTCAAGAGATGGAGTCAACAAGTGAGCAAAAATGTGGTTTATGGAGTTCCAACTCCAGCATTACAAAGAAACATATAAACAGTGTAGGTGAAGCAGAACAGCAATAGGTTAGTTACTGGCACATTCTTTATTAGCCTTGGGTCTGTAATAGAAAAGAGTGTTCATCTTTGTTGTTATTCCCAACTGATTTTTAGTGACTCTCATTGAGATAAATTCTGAAATTATATCTGTACTCAGAAGGAAGAAGTGTTTTAAAAATTGGCGATATCTGCCATGGGTGATGGAAGGGTGAGAAACACGTTTTTTACTTGCTGCCCCTACTCCAGCAGCAAATCCTGGTGAAAGTACATCCCTGTGGCTGCTTTTTTACTCACTCTGTTCCAGAGATAGTTAATGATGACGCTGAGTAACTTCAGGTATCGATAGTTCCCAGTAGCTACTTCAAAAGTGACAGCAGCCCCTGGCAAAAATGGCTTCCAGAAACTGCATCCATTGGTAGTTTTCATCGCTTCAAAAATTCTCTATCCCCAAGTCAGCAAATGGCTCAGCTGTAGACTCAGTATTACCTGTAGAAAGGAACTCACTTTACATTGTTAGTTGAACTTTCTAGTGACACCTGTGATACCATCAAACCTTTCAAGGAAACTAAAAGCAGTTGATCTTAGAATTTTCCGTTTGGTGGGAGGAGGGCTGACAAAACCCTTAATGCATTGAAGGGGTAGCACAGAAAAACTAACCTTTTTTTATACCACATAGGGACACTGAAAAGCACACAAACAAACCTCTCTATTAAAATTATCGTTGCATAAAAAGCAAAAATGCATTTTTCCACCACAAAAGTTGGGAAATCATAATCTAAAAAGGAAGGAGAGATCTTTCAGCTAAATCTTTCTTTTAGCTTTGTAACTCATTTGATAATCTTTATTTTTCCCACATTTCCATGTATTGGTGAAATTTCATCAATGAGCATCAGTAGTATGTGGACCAGCACTAGAAAATAGCTATGTCAGAACAAAAGTTCATGATATTTTTCTGCCAAAACACACACCATGGATTTCAAACCTCCATTAGTGTTCCTGGAATACCTTAAACTCCACATTCTTCTTTAGTTTGCAAGAAAGTCTCTGGAAGGAAAAGTAAATGAGAATAATGTTGTAACTTAAGATGATATAATATTTTTTAAATAATAAATCATTATCAAAATTTCCTGCTACTATCCTTGAGGCTTTGTTTTCTTGGTTTTGTTGTTGTTGTTTCAACTGCAAATAATAGAAAGACAATTCAAGTTAGCTCACATGACTAAAGCAGCAGTAGGGCTGGTTCAGGCATGGCTAAAATTAATGACTTAAATCATCCTTAAATGAGCTCTCTACTCATCTTTAGGTTCTGCACAATTCTGGTGTCTGATGGTTAATTTTATGTGTCAACTTGACTAGGCCACAGGGTGCTCAGGTTTTTGATCAAACATTAGTCTAGGTGTTTCTTTGAGGATTTTTTTGAAATGAGTTTAAAATTTAAATTGATAGACAAAGTAAAGCAGATTTTGCTTCCTAATGTGGTGGGCCTCACCCAATCAGTTGAAGGCCTGGATAAAACGAAAGGGCTGAGGAAGAAGGGATTCCTCCTGCCTGTCTGCCTTTGAGCTGGAATTTTGATTTTTTTTTTCCTACCTTTGGAGTCAAATGGATATGGGGGCTCTTCCTTGATCTTAAGCCTGATGGCCTTTGGACTGGAAATACACCTTTGGCTCTTTAGGTTCTCAAGCTTTCAGACTCAGATTGGATCAATCAGGACCATCAGTTTTCCTGGGTCTCCAGCTTGCTGACTGAAGATCTTGGGACTTGTTAGCCACCTATCCCTTAAACCTTTCTTTCTTCCTTTCTTTCTCTCTCTCTCCCTCTCTCCCTTCCTTCCATTCTTCCTCCCTTCCGCCCCCAACACTCTATTGGTTCTGATTCCCAGGAAAACCCTGGTTAATTAATACATACCCACTTCATTTTTAGGGAGTAGTGTGGTCCTCTTCACATGACATGGCAAAAATGGCTTTATCTAGCAGGAAGAGTAATACTTTCCTGAAATCTTTTCTTTGGGCAATGTTCACTGGTTGAACTTGGATAACATGTCTACTGAGCAATCAGTTACTGTGGGTATGAATATGAAATACACTGCACCAATCTGACCCATAGGTCATTTGTCAACCTCCGGACCGGGAGGATGTATTCTACTTGTGAGAACCACTTAAATGCAGAAATCGTGACTTCTTGAAGGATAATTGGGATAAGTTATTATCAGCTGCTTCAACAGTGATGAATAACAGACCACTTGCAACACACTTCACAATTAACCATGATTTACTGGTTGTTAAATCAACATTGTTGGCCCATGTGATATTGCACCACTTGGATATCTACACATACATTTATTTTTAACCTACTATGGTAAGGCACAGAGTCACTGACTTTCCTTTGTTTTAGGGTTTCTTTCTACTTTTCTCCTTGTAAATAACCTTGCGGTCCACTCAGAGTTTTGAAATGAATAACCTAGCTTTTTTTTTTTTTTTTTTTTTTTTGCTTGATTACATAAAGTCACGTAGCTAGGAGGGCCAAATAATTTTTTATAGATCCTGTATGGCTCTATTTTCTGAGTCAAAATTCATAGCATACTATCACCTGATGAGTATAGATGTAATTGTGGAAACAAGGCAGAAAAACTTCAAAATGAAAGCTTCCCTGATAACTTAGAATGGGTCATTTGAGTGTCCAAGCAAAAAAGAGGTGGGGATTTTATGAATTAAATTCAAATAACAACCTTTTATGTCAGATAATTCCCCAAGTAGTTGTGCTAACTGAATCATTGTCATTGACAATGGTTAGAACAGTGCTCCTAAAATAGTTACATGTAAAACAAATCATATTTAGCCTAACGTCATTTCATCCATGTTATGTCAGAACTTTTTTAGGCTAAATAATATTCCATTGTACAACATGTATATACTATATTTTAAAAACAGCCTTATTGAGGTATAATTGAGATACAAAACTGCACATATTTAATGTGTACAATTTGATGAGTTTGGACATATACATCCATGAAATCATCACCACAATCAAGGTAACAGACATGTCCCTCACCTCTAAAAGTTTCCATGTCAGTCACAAAAGGATAAATACTCTATGATTCTACTTACACAAGGTACTTAGAGTAGTCAAATTCATAGAGACAGAAAGTAGAACAGTGGTTGCCAGAGGCTGGGGAGGGGGAGTGGAAAGTTTTTGTTTAATGGATACGGAGTTTCAATTTGGGAAGATGAAAACAAATCTGAAGATGGATGGTGGTGAAGTTTGCATGAATATGTGTATGTAATCAATGCCACTGAACTATACATATAGAAATGGCTAAAATGGTAATTCTTGTTATATTTTACCACAATAAAAAATACTAAAACTATTATATTTTAAGTATACTATGGAGTTGACAGTCCTTTAGCAAATAGAAACATTCCATTTTAAACTTCTTGTCCAAAGAATTTTAAATGTGTGAGAGTTGTAATAATTTCCAGAAGGTACTACATATTAGGTTACCTTGAAAGGCTTTGTTTTTAAAAACAATCCAAGGCGATATATGAAACATGGTACGTGTATCTCCACTGTGACAACTAACAGATAAACAAGACGTTATCTTAAAATAAGATATCTTCTAAGCAATTTTATGCTGTAAGAACTGCAATCTGTTATATTCAGCCTTAAAAGAAAGATGTGCACTAAAATGAATTTGTTCCTCTAAAATTTATCATAATCTCCATATCATAGTCATCAATTTTAGAGAATTATGAAGCATTTGACATATGTTTGGTATCTTATGAAATCAATAGGTACATTCTAATAAATGTTAGATTCTTAAGAGGGTGCCTTATAATTGTAATTACTCACTGGAATGCCAATTACAAAGAAAAATATAATATTTCAAGAAGGGAATATAATTTCTAGGAATAAACACTAGCTTATCAGGCCCTTCAATTTGTAGAATTGGATGGTGGAAAATATTTGCCCTTTCTACATCTTTTTGATTATGCAGCCCCTAACAATGGATAAAAAGCTTTTAATGATAATTTTGTCTGGGAACCTAGAATCAAATCTCAATATCTTTTACTGACATTATGACATTTAAAAAATTCAAAAGAAATGTTCTGTGTCTTGACAATGTCAAATGTGATATTAGTGTGCTGTTCCACTATAGTTTTACAAGATATTACCATTGGGGAAACTGGGTGAAGGATGCACTGGATCTCTATATCATTTCTTATAACTGCCTGTGAATCCAAGTTATCTCAAAATAAAACTTTTAATTTAAAAGAAAAGAAACTTATGTAAACAACTGTACTGAAGTCCAAGTCCATCTATAAAAACTCAGTTTGAAATTTGCAGTACAATTATTGAGGAACCATGAGTCTTACAGAATTGCATAGCAATTGATAGCAAAATTAATCAGAATCTAGTGTTCCTGGCCTCTCTCTCTTCCTTCTGCAAGTGTTTGATAGTGTGAATTAGGGAAACATGCTGTTTATAGAATAGAGACAGAAGAATTTCACAATTATTACAAGTAGGTTTGCAGTTTGAATTTTTTTCTTTTAATTTTTAAGAAAAAAAGTTCTTTTACTTTCCTGATCAGAAAGTGGTAAAAATTGATATCTTAATATTTTTTTGAAAAGAAAAGTTTTAAAAGGAGGAAGATAGGTAGCTGGAAAGAATTTAAGTTGAATAACTTTGATTTAACCTGGTCTCTGAGAAATAGTTACTCCTTTTACTTAGGTAATTGGCTTACATAGTAAAAGAAGAGGTGAGAATTTTAGAGTAACTACTTAAAAAAATCTCTGGTGAAAAAAGGATTGCACTCAATAAAAATATAGACAAGCGACCATAGAGTTACTCAAGTAGAAATAATAATTTTCTTATTTCCTTCCCAAAGATCGCCATGACACACTATTTTTTGTTAATCTTCTTTTAAAAGTTAAGGTAGCTATTCCTGTCCATCTGTCATTATTATCTCTATAAGTGCATCCTCACAATTTAATAAATCTGTAGTCAATAAGACTGATAAAAGTGTGTTTTGTTAAGATCTGGCTAATCAAATCAAAAGATTTTTTTAAATGTAAAAACACTATTTTTCTCACCCCATAAATTTATATGGTTTATAGAAGCACCAGAAGATTATCTTTAATGCAGTACTTTTACTTCAGTACTTCTAATAGTATGCAATTTAATTACATTTTACCTTGAGCTTTATACTTAGAGACTGAATCTACACTGACTTTGTGTCATTATGATTGCTACATGTCATATCTATAGTTATCTCCAGGAGGCTGTTAAAATGGAGAGAATCTGTGAGGATATGAACTCACTTGAAGGCATTAAACACAAAGAAGAAAGAGTCAGAGTTATTCTGAAAGAGAAAATAGGACTTACTTTTAAAACAAGATAAGGGGATAAGTTCAGATTATGGACCCATTAAAAGAGGAGTGGTTTAAGCCTCAGGGAAGTCTGTTTAGAGAAAAAAAATTAATTACATTTTAACATGTTGATTTTGAAGTAACTGTATTATATACTCAGATTACTCAAGAGTGGAGGATATAGCACTGGCATGAGGAAAACGGGATAAACCTGCATAGGAGGTCATATAAGTACTGAATATCAAAATCAAGTATCAAACCAAGCAGAGGTGAGGGAAATGAAGGGAAAAAGAAAAGGCACCATCAAACTTCAGAAAGAGATTCAAAGTGTACAGTCATCAAAACTAAGAAGGAAGTTTGCTTGAGATTGGGCATTAATATCCAAGGCTATAGATAATTTAAGGACCTAAACAAATAAGAATGATATTACTTTTGTCTCAGTGATACTCTGTAACTCTTAGTTAAGAACAAATTCATGTCTGTACATTTGACCCAGCAATTGAGTTGCATATTTTCTGAGGGCGTGGCTGATGAAGAAAAGTGAGAAACATCTGGAGTAATACTTGAAGTCACATTTCCTATTATTATATAATAAAATAATAGGAAACCAAATATCATCTTCTATGAAAATCATGAATATTTCTAGAGTGTATTTTCTGTTGCAGAAATGCTATATTTTGTAATTTTCATTTGTGATAAATTACTTACTATTATTAAGTGTAAGTTTTGCTTAAATCTATCATACATATATTTATAACATGAGCTTAAAAAAATTTCTTACCCTATGTCTTGTGCATGTGATTAAATTACTGCTAGACAGAGCAGAGTGAATAACTGAAACCCAGTTAGTTCAGATATAGCACAAGTTTCTAAAACATTTTTAACTTACGTTGAATTGGATGTGAATGTAAAAAGAAGGTGAAACGGAGGCTCTGAGGCAGCAAAAAAAGAGAAAGAGATGAGTCTTCCACTTCTAAATTCCAGTAGTACTTCCCATTCATACTATATATTATTTTGTCATGCACCATGTTTGGCTGATATTGCTAGTTATGTTTCATGTGCATGTGTCTTATTTCTCCATCACAATAATAACCTAGTTGAGAACAAGGACTGTCATATACATCTTTGCTTTGAAAGCAAGCATAGTGATGATTTAGAGCACAGATTTTTGAAGCAAGCCTTCCTGGGTTCATATATCATGGTTTTATCACTTTCTAGCTTTGCAATTTAAGGGAAGTTTTATTCTGTCAATGCCTCAGTTTTTTTATCTGTAAAAATTGATAATACTAGTTCATCCCCATAGCATTATTTTCAATAGTTTGGTACATGGTAAGGGTCACATAAATGTTATTTATCACCATGCCTAGCATATTCTTGGTTCGTGAGAAAAGAATGATGAAGAGAAAAGATCAGTTATTGAAACCAATGGGATATTGTGCTGTCATGATTTATTAAGGAACAAAGAATTAGGACAGTGAATCATGATAGCAGGCAGTATAACATCATAGTTAAGATCACTGCAAATATAAGACCTTGGCCAAGATAGTAAGATTCTTAACTCCTCTAAACTTCATTTTTGTCATCTGTAAAATGGTAAGAATGACAGTACCAATACATAAATATGAGTGTATGTGTATCTATATGTTCATGTCTTTATCTTAGCACAGTGTCTGGCACACTGTAATCATATATGCAGCACATATTTTCTAGAATTAACATTATTTAGTTTATAATTTTTCAACACTGGGATTATTGGCTTATAGTATTATCATCATTTAGAAAACCCCACAGTTTGCCTAAGTTGCAATGTGACTTTCAGTAAGTTTATATTAGCCTCAAGGACATATACAATGATTGAAAAGAAAAACAATGAAAATAAGCTGTTTGAATTTCAATGTATACAAACAACTTTTAAAGATTATTTCATGAGCATGCAAGAGAAAAATCTAAAGTACTTAATGCCTGAGAAATTTATGAAACATATATAAGTGGAAAAAATCCTTCATAGATTAATCACATTATCTCCGTGCATGGGAATTTAAGTTATTGAATTATTAATTTAGATTTAAATTAAGCCATTTACATTTCTCTTTTTACATCTATGAAAAGAATTGTGAAGAAAGGTGAAACTGTTCCCTGAATAGAGGACACAGGAAGTCTCACTATACAAATGCTTTGTAAAGTACATTTATTTTAAGAAAATGTAAAAATGTATCTATTAATGAAAATTATATCTCATAACTTCTTTAATTTTAACATAATTGTCTATAGATTTTCTAAACAAGTATAACTTAGACATAAGAATTTTGGCAGTGATTCCAAAAAGTATTTGTGAAACATGGTGGTTTCAAATCTAAGTAAAATGAAAGTAAATGACCATATTGTGTTATAGTTTCATATAAACATTGTTTTTCTAGAGTCTGTATTCTCTTTTATTAGTGCTACTATAAGTGAATATCTCCAATATTAATATAAGGCACTCAGAAATTCTAACCTAACTGTGAGGGAAAGAAGGTCCTGTAAGACACGTTAAATTTACACACTACTCTCTACACAGGGCAGCATGCCCAGGTTGACGGCAATTTTCTTCACACAAAATAGCAACTAAATGTGTAAGAATTTATCCCAAATACTCTAAAGCAAAATTTACTTTATAAAAATGTCTTACAGTTTTCAAAGGAAGGTAGTTATTTTGAGAATATGGAAGATTAAATCAATCTTTGCAGGCATATTTTATCTGTTTTCTTATCTGTATTTTAATTCACACAGTACAATAAAAATATATGTACATGAAACACATTATATACATATATGTGCATATACATATATAACAGATATGTGGCGAGGGAGAGAGGTTCTCTCATCTATGAAATGCAGAATTGATTTTCTTTGCTTTTTACCAAGAAAAATGACTAGTGAAAAAATAAGCAAGCAATACTTTAATATGCAGGCCAGGAAATTCTCCATATCGAGATTAATTACATACTATAGTGTGATTCCTTTGGGTTCATCTTTGAAACTCCCACATTTCAATATTAGAAACACTGGAAAGAAAACTTTATCCAAGTTGGGAAGGGTATTAAAGAGAGAACTGACCCAGAAAATAGCACACACTACTGTGAAACATTCAGAGTTGGCTTCCCAGACTTTTAATATCCATGCAGAGAGGAATCATTCCTTTGTACCTAAGTGAGTATGGGACATATTTTGTCCTCTAGGCCACTGTAGTAGGTCCTTTTGTTTTTTCTCCTGTCAGATGTCAATCTCTTTGTCTTATAAATAGTATCATAACACAGGGCAGCTGATGAAAGGTACTATGTACAACTCCTCAGTGGTTTTGGTTATTGAAAAGACAAAGAAGGGGAGTTTCAAAAATCTAGTCATCTCTGAAGGAATTGGTATTTAAACCTAGGTATGCTGAGTGGCATGAACCAGCTAATAAAGTGAGGTGTTTGCTCCACTTTCTTCCTCATCTCTTTCTCAGATATCGAAATGAATATCCATGGGCCATTGCAATTAAGGAAAGAAAAGTGTCCCTTTATCCTATTACGATTTCTTTATACATGACAGTTGGATAGCAAAACATTTCTTTGAAGTAAGACAATAATTTAAAATAAAGTCTATTTTTCTCAGTATCCCAAACATTTGAGATTTGCGGTGGTTTGTTGTCTTGTTCAAACACAGTATCATGCTGTGAGAGCCTGAGAACAAGAAAAAATGCAGTATCTTTCCCATGAAAATTGTTTAGGAAAGTTATGATGAAAGGTGCAGCCAGATATGTAAGTTTGGCTTGAGAGCACTTTTCGTACATTTGCTGGGGTTTAAAGGAAACATAAGAAATGAACCTGCGTAAAAATAGGTACCATTTATTACGGGATTATGTGACAGTAATTAACCACTTGATCTCATCTTTATTGTTGCAAACATCCCATAATGGTATGATCATTCTCATTTTAAAAGGAGTTAAACTAAACCTTAAAAAGATCAAATAACGTAAGTAAGCCATACCCCTAGTAAATGGGAGAGTAGAGATTTGAATCTAGATCTGATACCAAACTAGGTGCTCCTTTAGTCCAGTCATTTAGATTCCTAATACTACATTCCTGAGATAACCAAGTGTAAATGTCACCTAAAATGATAAGGGAATGCTAGAAAGGTAAAAAGAAAAATATGTGTTAAGATACTGGGAACCTTGCATTCATTAGAAATACCAAAGTAGACAATTAACTCGGAGATAGGTGATGTCTAAGTGAATAATATATGTATATATACCTGGAAAAGTACTGATGGAAAAGTGGATAAAAAGTGAGACTGAGCATGCAAAAGTGCTTTTACCAAGATCTAACAGGATATGTCAAAAAAAAATTTACTCTTAAACTATAATAAAGATGCAATGTTCCGTAGTGAAGGAAAATTACAATCTCTAAACTCTGAGATGTTTAATGTAAGACAGGGTCAAAACAACAACAATATATTAAAATTTCTGTTATTCACCTGTTAATTACTATAAGTCTGGCTCAAAATGTGAAACTATATTATTTTAATTAAAAAAAAACCTGTATATTCTTTGCTGGAGAAGGGATATTGTACAAGACATCTGTCAAAACAGGTTGATCAAATGTTATATTAAATGCAGCAGAGTGCATCTGATCTTCATTTCTATTAGTGTCAAAAAATGAGACAGTTTAGTTTGATTTTGTGTGTCAACTGTTTTATAAAGAGTAATGACTATTATATCTACCATATCAAATCTTATGCTTTCAGCACTAAAAAAGTTTCATAAGCATTTTATCAGTCTCACTGATGGAAGACAAATTATTTTTTTCTTAAATTTTCTGAATTTTGTCTAAGTATGCAGGAGTTTTCTACCATCTCTACAACATTGTATAATATTTTATTGGTGTGCAGATGATATCTTAAACATCTATATATGATACATTTGGCCAATTATTAAAGTTAATCTTCTTCTGACTAGTTGCTACTCACTTTTGTCAGAATATAATTGGAAATTGATTTCTAAAAGTTTTAGGTGACACTTATTTTGATCTATAGGTATCACCTCTTGCCCTTAGATATGCCAGGTACTGTGAAAACTGCTTTACGTAATTTTTTATTGAATTATAACAAAAAAGACTGATGTGCTTAATCTCAGCAAATAACTCGTAAATTTGAAAGCAATGGGTAAAATTATTCCTTTCATAACTAGCTAATTTGGTCAAAATCTGTAATCTCTCATGAGGTGGACAGTATTGATATGCCTCTGTTGCTTCCATGACCATTATTTAATTCATTCACCTCCAGCAGGAGAGATTTCCAGAACAATAAAATTATTTTTGTAGATAATTCTCTGATACATTTACTATTGGTAAGCAATATAGTGTTTTGCTAATCATAAGAGACATGTCTAAAAGACCATTCTCTTTAAGCTACCTACCCACTATCATGGTATGGCCATCAATGTTGGAAGCAGTAGTTGTCTCAGCTGTTTGTTCTATTAGTGCTATCAGATCAATATCCACACTACAATAATCTCTTGACAGGAGAATGTCTATGTCGAACAATAATATGGAGGCTTCTTTGATATAAATAATCATTTTTCTCTTAAGATTTTTTCTTTTTTAAGTTGTTTATGATGAAATGTCCATCATATATCCCATGTAATTCTTTCTAAGATATTGGCCAACTTAAAAGTCCTTCAGGAAGCAAATGGTTGAATGTATTATATTGTAACAATACAGAGGAAATAGAGGTATTGAAATAGTTAGAAATGAGGGTTTTTAATGTAAGAAAAGAGTATATATAGCAAAGGCTATTGAGTTTTTTTAAAAAGTGGAAATATCAGCATTAAAGGACTTTAACTTTGTTAAAAACAGATACCATAAAGCTTTGGTAAATTGTTTCATGCTGAATAATATAACTGGGGAAATGATTATTTTAGATTAGCTCTGGGAAGTGGTTCATAACAAGGTCTCATTTCAACCTCAGGGCAGCCCTAAGAGGTAGGTGTCTTATTTCACCTTACATATGGGGAAATAGACCCAGAGAGATCAGCCCAGCAAGGAGCTAACACAGAGGCTGAGGGGCAGAGCTAGGATTCAAACCCAAGTACTGCCATGTGCACTGATCCCTGGGGCCCAGCTCTGTTCGTGCTCACTGGGCCCTGCGAGGGTAAGGCTCACACTCCCTGTCCTGGGTTGAGTATCAGAACCACGTGGAGAGCTTGGAAATAGGCCCCACCCCATGCCCAGATTGAAGGCAACGAAGTAAAGTGAGTCACCCACCCCCAGCACAGGGGAGGACAATGGAGGCAGCAAGAAGAACAGATAGAAGGACCTGAAAAGCCAGGTCAAGGGACCTCTGAGTGACAAGCCCTGAGCTTCTCATTCCCCCACCCAGATGTGGCCTTCAGACATGCATTAGCCATCATCAGACAGTAAGTTTTATTTATTTTTTAACATCTGTATGGGAGTATAATTGCTTTACAATGGTGTGTTAGTTTCTGCTTTATAACAGTGAATCAGTTATACATATACCTATGTTCCCATATCTCTTGCGTCTCCCTCCCTCCCACCCTCCCTATCCCACCCCTCTAGGTGGTCACAGAGCACCGAGCTGATCTCCCTGTGCTATGCGTCTGCTTCCCACTAGCTATCTGTTTTACGTTTGGTAGTGTATATATGTCCATGCCACTCTCTCACTTTATCACAGCTTACCCTTCCCCCTCCCCATATCCTCAAGTCCATTCTCTAGTAGGTCTGTGTCTTTATTCCCATCTTGCCCCTAGGTTCTTCATGACCATTTTTTTCCCCCCTTAGATTCCATATATATGTGTTAGCATATGGTATTTGTTTTTGTCTTTCTGACTTACTTCACTCTGTATGACAGACTCTAGGTCCATCCACTTCACTACAAATAACTCAATTTTGTTCTTTTTTATGGCTGAGTAATACTCCAAAATTTACAAGCAGCTCAATATAAAAAAAAAAAACAAACAACCCAATCCAAAAATGGGCAGAAGACCTAAATAGGCATTTCTCCAGGGAAGATATACAGATTGCCAACAAACACATGAAAGAATGCTCAACATCATTAATCATTAGAGAAATGCAAATCAAAACTACAATGAGATATCTCACACCGGTCAGAATGGCCATCATCAAAAGCTCTACAAATAGGCCTTCCCTGGTGGTGCAGTGGTTGAGAGTCTGCCTGCCGATGCAGGGGACACGGGTTCGTGCCCCGGTCTGGGAAGATCCCACATGCCGCGAGCAGCTAGGCCCGTGAGCCATGGCTGCTGAGCCTGTGCGTCCGGAGCCTGTGCTCCGCAACGGGAGAGGCCACAACAGTGAGAGGCCCGCATACCGCAAACAAAACAAAACAAAACAAAAAAACTCTACAAACAATAAATGCTGGAGAGGGTGTGGAGAAAAGGGAACCCTCTTGCACTGTTGGTGGGAATGTAAATTGATACAGCCACTATGGAGAACATTATGGAGGTTCCTTAAAAATACTAAAAATAGAACTACCATACGACCCAGCAATCCCACTACTGGGCATATACCCTGAGAAAACCATAATTCAAAAAGAGTCATGTACCAAAATGTTCATTGCAGCTCTATTTACAATAGCCAGGACATGGAAGCAACCTAAGTGTCCATCAACAGATGAATGGATAGAGATGTGGCACATGTATACATCAGACAGTAAGTTTTGACAATGACATAGGAGAACAGCCAGGCATATAGGCACCTTTCCTGAGCCTGCCCAATGGTGGGGCGGGGCTGCTACTGGCAGGCCCTCCCTGGGGTGGTCGGGGAGAAGGCCTGCGCTGAAAGACTGCAGACTTCAACTCTCTGCTCCCTCTCCTCCAGGAGCCCTCCGGGATTTCTACCCAGGGTTGAGTAGAATCTGCAGCTGTACTCCCATCACAGCACTGTCCTGTCACCTTGACCATCTCTCTCACTAGTCCCTGATCTTCACCAGTCATGAAGATACATCTTATGCCCCTTTGCAGTCCTAGTTCTAGGGCCCAACAAAACGTCCCTAACCAGGGCACAACCCAGAATCAGAGGAGCCAGTAAGTGGCAATGCTCCAGAACAGGTGCTCTAGTTATCCTCACTGGTAGCTCATCTACCTGCCACAGGTGGACCTGGATCTTGCCAGTGGTCCTGCTCAGAAGAACCCTGGGGAATATGAGTGAGGTGAGTGGCTCACAAGCTGGGACCAGGAAGAAACAAGGCTAGCTTTCTTCGGCTCTGAAGCCACATCTGAAGATCTTTCTGGAAGGAGCATGAAGAAAGGGCAATCCTTACAAAACACCAGCTGGCCTCCTGAAGGGTCTGCTCTGAAAGGGGCACATTTGCAGGTGGGTCAAGATGCATTTTCTTGAGAAAGAATTAATAACTTCTCCTATGTTGGACTCTGTCTGGGATCCGCTGGAAGCCTGGGGAAGCTGCCCAAGTTTGGGGAAGGGGAATTCTTCAGAACACATCTGTTTCCACTACTTAAATTTCAGCTGAGGAGACCAAAGAGACCAAGGAGATGGGACAAGCCCAAAGTCTCAGCCAGTAAAAAGTACTGGCCAGCGCTGCTTACCCATCCTACCCCAGCTGCCCAATTTTCAGAACAGCAGATGGACTTGGATTCCACCAGTGATGATACTGTTCTCCAACTCTTGGTAGGGAGTCCAGATCTAATACTACCCACAGGGAAAACTGCTGGAGAGTTAGGGATGGACCTACTCTCCCTAACTATTCCCATGACTCCAAAAACCTGCCTCTGGAAAGAGGTCCCAAACTTGACTTTGAAGGTTCCTCCCAGGAGAGGCCAGCTCTAAGCTGCCTGCTCCTTCTGGAGAGGTTCTGGCATCCCAACCTTGGGCTGTGGCATCATCACCTCTGAGCCAACAGTTAGGGGAACAGCTAAGCTGAGACAGGACAGGTCCAACCAGCCTAGTCTGGACAGGGGCTGATTCCCAGCTGTGCCAGGCTTTACCTGTCCACTGGTTCCTGCTGGTATGAGTGGCCCTCTGGGTTTCTTGGTGGCGTTCTGAGCCTTCACGAATGTTCCTGCTTGACCTTTTTGCAACTGGGTCTGCGCACACAGCGGTGCGGTGAGGGGGGATATCCTCTGGTATAGCAGGGGTCCCTGGACTTCCTGGGTAAGGCTCAGCTTGGGTTTTACATAGATGATGCCGCTTCCCCAGACCCGTGACCGGCCCTTTGCTCAGGTGGCACAGTCAGAGGAGCCTGACCCCCAAGAAGTCCAGGTAGCTCCATGGTAGTTGCAGTGGCCGTGTAGTTGGGTGTTTGTACTGCAGGGACTCCGTCTTTGCTGTCACTAGCTGGTCCAGTTGTCTGCATCTTCCAGTGGTCTTGATAGTGCTTCTCTCCTCCGTTGCTTGACCTCCTCCAGGGCTGCCGTCTTCCGCTCTCTCTTAGGCTTGGGGAAGCCTGGCAGGTACACCCGCCGCTCCTCCGCGTGGATGCTGAGTGCTTGCCACTTGCCGTGCGGGGGCCCCAGCATCACTGTCCTGCTGCTTGCACTCTGGCCTGAGACACTGCCCCGTGGCGTTCCTGGCCTCCCAGACATGCCTCACAGCTGTGCTCCGGCTCACTTTGCCCTTAAAGTCACAAAAAGTTAAATGCGTTGTAGTCTCTTTCTTGCTGTCTTGTCTGCTTTCTGACACACAGTCTTGCTGCATGATTTCCTAACTTGACTAAACTCAATACATTTCTACAAACAAAAGTTAAATCATTCTTTTCCTCCCAATAAAACCCCAGTTATTTCCTGATTTATCTCCCAAGACTTTCTGCTGCTACGTATTAAAATAGTAGTGATAATGATATCCTTTAACATTTGCTTAGCGATTACTATTTACGAGGCACTGTTCTAGGTGGTTTCCATATACCAATTCATTTAATTCTACAGCAATGTGCATTGTACAGCTTTATAGATCTGTTTATGGATAAGGAAAGTGAAGACAGACAGGTTAAATGACCTGCCCAAGTTTACAACTATTCAGGGACAGAGCCAAGATTTATTCCAGGTAGTCCGATTCAAGAATCTGTGTTATGAAGCACTACATGTTGTGTACATGTGTAAGGATACATGTATACGAGGGTGTGTGTATGTGTGTGTTTAGGTGGTAAGAGAATGTGTATATCTTTTTTTTTTGATGTTGGGGGTAGGAGTTTAGTAATTTATTTATTTATTTTTATTGTGTTGGGTCTTCGTTTCTGTGCGAGGGCTTTCTCTAGTTGTGGCGAGCAGGGGCCACTCTTCATCGCGGTGTGCGGGCCTCTCACTGTCGCGGCCTCTCTTGTTGCAGAGCACAGGCTCCAGACGTGCAGGCTCAGTAGTTGTGGCGCACGGGCTTAGTTGCTCCACGGCATGTGGAATCCTCCCAGACAAGGGCTCAAACCCATGTCCTCTGAATTAGCAGGCAGATTCTCAACCACTGCGCCACCAGGGAAGCCCAAGAATGGGTATATCTTAATGGTAGATACAGAGAAGGAGGACATAGGTAATTTTACATTCTAAGTCAGGTTTAATTTTTGTGTAGTCATTTTTATTCACTAGATATTGGTATAATTTTGTTTCCACACATGTAAAAATAAAATATCTCAAATGGCAGGGTTACTAACTTTCCTTAGAGCCTACATATGAAATAACTATCTCCATGCTAGAAAAGTATTTGAACCTCATAATGGCAGAGATTATCTGTCTTTGACCAGATTTTGTTATGTGTTACATAACACCCACTTGATCAGGCCAAAATTCTGGACCCTCCCCTCACTCAACAAAGAATTCTGAGGGAAGGACAATCCTTCCAAAGAAAGTGAGATGATAATAAATTTAAGTCCAGTGAGAGGTGAGGGACAGATAGTACACATGTAATAATACTATATTCCAAAAATTTTATTATGATGTCTAAAATTTGTAAATGATAGAATACTATTTAAATACCTATTTAATAAAAATTATTTTCTTTCATAAGAAAAAAGACTTAAAAGAAATATTTAGCTTCAAAAATTATAAAATCATTTTTAAACTAATTTTCATGCAACCTGTCCTTAAATGGTTCTACAGGAAATATAATATAAAAATAATTATAATGCCCTGTATATATTCATAGTACAAAATAACATTTGGATTCATGTAGGGTCCTTAAATTTTAGCCCTCTAAAATTTTAAAAATGTTTGTACTCTCAGATAATTATTGTCAATAAATTAAAAATAGTCCTTAAATACTGACATATGAAAAAGGTTAATGATTAAGGTCCTGTTAACCAGGACTTATATGCAGACAGATGCACAGCCTGATATAATTATGATTCAAGGTCCCAATTTTGTCCTAATGCATAACTAAGGCCCACAATGCAGTAACACCATAAATAGAAAAGAATCATCAATTAGTATGTTTTAATAAGAGCATGCAAATTAAACACACCGTTTAAATGGAACTCAGTAAATTACTATGGAAAACCCATTTGTTTAATGATTGTAAGATAGAGTCTGGTTAACTCAATATTGTCAACTATTAATATCTTACACAAAATTAGTATAAAATACCACTTAGAAACTAATTACTAGAAAAGAAAGCATGTTATTTTATGAAATATGTTACCATTTTTGTTTTCTATCTTGTTTTTGTAAATACATTTTAGAAACCTCATCCTATCAGGTTTCTCTGTTTCAAAGACTTGCTACCAAGAAACTATGATATAAAACATTTTTGAAACCATTCTTTCGAAATGATTTTAAACTTTCAGTATTAAAAATAAAGGCAAACAATTATTTAAATGTGCTTACCAAAATCAGTGAATCATACAGCATAGAATTTGAGACTATTTTTGTTTACAGCATGGTTTTAACCTGTCTTATTCTCATTGCCTGAACTGCTCTTTCTCTTAGATGTCTATCATCGTCACATACTTGAGGCCTCAGTTTAAATATCACTTCACCAGACTACTCCGCCTTGCCATATTATCTGAAGGAAGTCCCAGTTCCCAACCGGAATCTCTATCTTAGGCCCTAGTACAATCTCTTAAAAGCCAATTTCCTTCAAAGTTGATAAATGGTGTTTTCTCTATTTTTTTCTGACAGAGTGTGTTTCCCCCCACTAGATAAGTACTCAAGAATAGTTACACAATAATTTTCCATTAGCATCCAAGCAACAAAATGTTCCCCGTGGGCTAATATAAATCTGGAACAGAATAATTTCCATATGAATGTTTACTGAAAACAAATTAAAAATTTTTAAGTACCTGGAAAGGGTAGAGAGAGGCCTCTTATCAGTACTGTAAGACAGAGTGAGAAAAACTTGAATAATTTGCCCATTTGTTTATGATGTGATTAGTCTTATTTATCCACAGGGATTTTTGGTATTTTAAGGAAGTAAACCCTGGAACTGAAATATGAGTTGTACATATTTTTTGTAGCATGGCATTTGATATACTTTCAAGATGTTTTACCCATGAAGACACTTTTATAAATGTGCACCCAAATTTACAATCTGTTATTTTATGCTTTCTTTGTGCTTTTGTTGTTGTTGTCATATTAGAAAAACATCTTCACATCCCATTTATGACAGGTAAATCTTACCAAGTTATTGCAGTCTATTAATTTCTGTGGGTGCAAACTCAGAACAATGCTTAGTTTATAGCAGGTACTTAATAAATCACTGCTGAATGGATCAACAAGTGAATAAATGCATGAATGAATGCAATTGCCTCTTAACTGTTCTCCCTTTTTATAATAAAGTTGCTTTTCTGCTAATAGCTTAATTTCCTTGTTCAATACTGATCGATCTCTTATCGGAAGCAATCAACTTAAAATCTTCCATCTCAAAGTTATAAGATCCAGGTTCTTGGGGCATTGCAGATAGGCCTTTTATGATCTGTCCCCCAAACTTTCTACAACCTGTACAGCTGGAGTGAAACCATATTATTTGAGAATTACTAAATAGGTCTCAAATTTTCCTGGCTTTGGTATTTATTGATTCTGATTTCCTCTTTCTTTACTGCTCGTGTGAATCTTACCATATGCCAAAGTCCTGTCCAACATCTCAGTGTTCTTTGAAGTCATCTCACGACTTCTTCCTGACCATTTCCCTCCCTGATTCTCTTCAGCGGTCAACAGTGTTCTGATTATTTATCATAGTCTGCCTTAAATTATAAATATATGTGGGCAAGAGCCTACTGATCTCCTCAATTGGTAAACTCTCCAAGAACAGGGATTTGTGTCTCTGATTCTTTGTATCTTAGCTGAGCTTTAGATATTTGAGGGATTTTGACTGGCAATACCTCATTCAAATTGGTAGCACTTTTCATATCTAATAAACTAAAATGTACCGTCTAAAAATAACAATAAGCAAGGATCAATTTTAAAGTAGATTTAATGTCATGGTAGTCAAGAGTACTTTCATGGTAATATTCCATTAGCAAAGATTTGAGAATACAATTCTACTTTTCTAACAAAGATCAAAATATTTGTCTGTAAAATTGGTTGTTAAGGTTTCCATGATGAGTTGGCAAATTATAGTGCAAAGTGTGAAAGAAGAAAATATTGAATGTAATAATTCATACTTTTGCACCCATCAACACCTTACATCAAAATCAATTTCAGATGTATTAAACAATTTGGTATAAACTTTTCTAATATAAAAATAAATAGAAGTGAACATCAGATTTCTGTACTAAATAAGTTTTTAGTTTGAAGGAAGAAAATGAATGCAAATATTTTCAGTGTATAATCATTTAACATCTATGTCAAATGCTATAAGATGAAGGTGTAGGGGAGGCAAATTTTTGCATCTACCCTCTTAGGGTTATTCTCCTTGGTAAAAACTTACATGCCTTTATAGTAGGTTGAACAAGAGAGGCATGTGTGGAAAAGTAACTAAACCATGTGGAGAGGCTAAAGGAAGATAAGAATTATTTTTTTTCAAATTGTACACTTTATTTTTTTCTGAGTTATTCAGTAGCTTTTCGGTTTTTTAAAATTTTATTTTTATATTAGAGTATAGTTGATTTACAATGTTATGTTAGTTTCAGGTGTACAGCAAAGTGATTCAGTTATACATATATACATTGTTTTTCAGGTCCTTTTCCCATATAGGTTATTACAGAATATTTTGTAGAGTTCCCTATGCTATACAGTAGGTCCGTGTTATCTATTTTATATATAGTAGTGTGTATATGTTAGTCATAAACTCCTAATTTAGGAGATAAGAATAATTTTAACAAGGTCATCTTGTATGGAATTCTCTTGGTCTCAACTTCTCTCTCGTTGATAATAAGAATGTTACATTCTTATTATGTAACATTTTTATGGAAAGGAAGAATGTTTTTCACATGGGAATTTTGTCTCTTGCATTTAAGAAAAAGAAGAAAGATTAGAGTGTTCTTATATTTGCAGTTTTTCTTAGTGCCTTTAGCTCAAAAGTGGCATATCTTGAGGTGGTGTATTCTGCCACCTTCAAAGGCATGCTATGAACTGAGAAAACGAATTTACAAAAAAATATATAACCAATATAATATGGTTAGTGCATAAAAAAGTTATAAAATAGATAAAAGCAATGGATAAAAGACAATTTTAAGAAGGAATCTAAAAAAAGAAAAAATGGTTCTGACAAACATAGAAGCAGGACATGAATAAAGACACAGACGTAGAGCATGGACTTGAGGACATGGGGAGGGGGAAGGGTAAGCTGGGACGAAGTGAGAGAATAACACTGACATATAAACACTACCAAGTGTAAAACAGCTAGTGGGAAGCAGCTGCATAGCACAGGGAGATCAGCTCAGTGCTTTACCACCTAGAGGGGTGGGGTAAGGAGGGTGGGAGGGAGACGCAAGAGGGAGGGGATATGGGAATATCCGTATGCGTATAGCTGATTCACTTTGTTATACAGCAGAAACTAACACAACACTGTAAAGCAATTATACTCCAATGAAGATGTTAAAGGAAAAAAGAAAAAAAAAACAAGCTAATTAAAACCTTCAACTACTTATGTATTTTAAAAATACAAATTAAAAAATGTCATAAGTTTTTTTTAAAAGATAAACTGAGGAATATTAAATTTTTAAAAAATTTATTTGAGCATTTATTGATTCACATAGGGCAACAACAAACTGGAAATGGTTAGGAACATTCTGCTAACAGGAGCTTGAGGAGAGAATTTTATGGAGGAAAGACATATGCAAAATAAGGACATTATTGATTCGCTATAGCTTAAAACCTCATTGGCCATTTGTGATTTGTTATCCTTAGCGTTTTGATTTTGTAACCTTGAGGCATTTGCAGGCTTAGATTTTGGTTTCCTTATAGGCTGCCTCAGCATTACAGCCATATCAGTCTCAGTCTAATGGCTTCCTTGTTTAATTAATTTAACAATTTTCACCTATGAATTTAACTATGCTTTTCTATGAGACTAGCTAAATCTAGGAAGCCTGGAAAACAATGGATGACATGTAAGTTATCACAGTTGTTTAAGATATTCATATATACAGTCTCCTTCACCGATATCACTTTACTTACACATAGTCATACACATACTCAAACATATGATCCTTCTAACACAGAAGCAAACTTGATGCCTATATTGTCATCTTACCCCCATAACATAAAATATATTATAGTTCACTAAGGTCTTACTAGAGCTTTGCCAATTTAAATACAGAGATTCATTGGACCACTGGAGATAAAGAAAAACATTAAAAAGGTAGCTAGGAATTCGACAGTGTTTTTTTTTTGTTGTTGTTGTTTGGGGGGTTTTTTTGTTTGTTTTTTCTTTGCCAGTTATAAAGCATAATCAGTTATCTACAGGAATTCTTACTTTTCCCCAGTATTTGTCAAATGTAATTATGGCTGTTTGTATGATAAAGTATGAACTGGAATCTGAGTGAAAGTAAGCAGATACTGGTCTCTGCAATATGTCTCAGCTGACTTTTGCTTAAGTTTGCATAAGATAAATCTTTTTTGTAGATCTTTGTGTTTAAAAGGCTTCTGGAACTGTGAAGCTGTTTCCATCTTGCAAAAAACAATGCCTCTTTCTAATGAAAGCTCTCTCAAGCAAAGGCAATCTAAAAGAAAAATGTCTTTTAATAATATGTATGTTTAAATCCTGCCTTTGTTTTAATATACATAAACTTGATTTCTCCTTCTTGCACCTTTGAATTTTTTCTTACATCCTAATGATACCATAAATATTCTATAAAATGTAATTTAAAAAATGGTGTGTTCTGTGTGAGCTCTCTCAGCAGGAAAAAGTAACGACGAGATGCACACTCTTGAACCATGCCAAAAATAATTTCATGGAGTTATTGTAGCATGCTGAGTATTCAGAGGCCTTTTAGATTTCAAACTGGTATTGTAATGATTTGTAATATCCAAATGCTCTGAAGTGGCCATTCATTGAACATCTTGTTATGCAAAATAGTCACTAAGCTTTCTGCAAAGTCATATACTAATCACTTTGGTCACAAACATAACCCTGTTCACTTAGCAGCTGTTTCTAGGATTTTATGCCTATCTTTGACTAAGTTAAAACTATTAAAAAAAAATTAAAAAACATGCCTTCATTTGAACATATTTGTGTTCCGATTTTGAAAGGAAAAAGATCAGAATATTTTGATTAGTTGTGTACTTAGGTTTAAAAATGACCTTGATAAATATAGTGACTAAGAATTTCTTTTTTTTAAGAATTTCTTTTCATAAAAAGTATTATTTTTTTGTCCATTCAACTTCTCTATTATACGCTGGTATTTTTTCTGAAAAATAAGTTTATTCTTCTGATTAACAATACCTATTTTATATTTCTTATGTCACTAAAAATACATTTTTCTAAGGGCTTTTACGGAAAATAAGTGCAATATTTTAGATTTTTTTTGAGAATCTCTAGATTTTTAACCAGATAAATGGTCATGAAATCCATTCCATGACAACCAGGAAGAATTTATGTTATCTTCTCTAAAAGGTTTGATGTGTAATATTCAAAATAGTTCTCCAAATTAAATGACTTTTATCACTTGGATTCAAGAAGGTCTTTTCTATTACTGAGAGATTCTTACTTTAACATTTTCTTTTTCTTTCTGGTTAAATCTACTGCAGATATGACAATTTTGTGACACAGATCACCACTACTCAGCCATTCCACATCCTGAACACAACATCCTTTCCCAGATCAGTAATCAAATCCTCATTCACATAAAAATCCACTACCAAATGACTGCTATTAATTCTTGAGTTGAAGCCAGTGTCCACTTCTGATTTAAAATTGCATGGTCTTGAATCACAGATCTGTAAGACATGTTAGAAATCATCAGGTCCAACATACCAACTTTATAAATTAATAAATTAGAGTATAGTTCAGCAAAGAACTTTGTCAAATGCCAAATAGCAAATAAGCTGACACCCTCCCTCCTTTTTTTAAACTATAGGCACCTCCGTTGTATTACTCTGCTTTACTATATCATGGCTTAAAATATGCGGAGATTTTCTAAAGCTGGATGGAGTTGTTAGGGTGATGGTAAGAAAAATGGAACAACAATGACATAATTTCATATTTTTATCAATTTACACTTCTTTACTGTTTATGCTGGAGTCAAAATTCAAAGTATCACCCTATTGTGAATGATGTTTTCAGAGACTGAAATTCCATTCTTGAAACATGAAGTCTTTTACCTTAATAAATCTCAAACCACTTCCTTTTCAGGTATTGTCAAGGTGGAGTGGTTGCTTAATTAGATCACACCATAAATCTATATTTATACATTTAATAGCACTGTTAAAGAGCTGAAGTGCAGTTAAACTATCTCATTGATTAAAGACTGCATTACTACATCATAGAAGTCAATCATGAATAAGATTTTATAAAGCAAACAATTTTTGTAGCTAGTGATTCTAGCATTAGTTTGAGTTCATCAGATAACACATTTCCAAAGAGCTATGTGGAGTGGCATGAGGTAAATAAATAGAATCTCTGCTTATGTTACTTATTCTAGCTAATATTGGGGCAGTTAGAAAAGCTTGGGTTTACTCCTGGTACTACACAGCACTCTAGAGGAGGTACTGTCAAAGTATCAATCTAGAAAATTAGGTTTTTAAAAAATTTAATAGTCAAAATAAATGAAATACCTCAGGAGTTGGTATTAACCTCAGATGTCACCTTTATCCTACCTCTCAATTTTTGTAAACATATAAACTGTTTATTGAAATCCTGCACTCTGGATATAAGTTCTGATTTCTAACTTCCCAAAAATCTAGGACTGATGATATGTGTTAAAAAAAAAAAAAAAGTAAAAATTTAAGTCATTATTTGGTCTTTGAAAGTATAATGATAATGTATACGTACAGTCACATAAAATTAAGTTTTTTTACATATAATTTATATTGCTGAAATTGTACAAACTTCTGCTTCATTCATCTTTCGTTCCGTCAGTCTTGAGGCATTAAATACCCTAAATATTAATTGGCAAATCTTCTGCAGTTTCTTTTATATTTTATAACATGTAATCATTACTCAGAGATCATGGTGAGCAGCCCCACTGTATTACCAAATAGACCCAAAGTACAGTGCAACGTGGTTTATTTAAAATGAAATTAATTGAGGGTTCAGCACTATTCAGAAATGTAGAGAACCCCTAGAGAAAGTCTAGCCATTTCTCTTCCTTGGAGCTCTACTCAGAGCCCATGTACTTTCAGGAAGTCACTAGAATAATTGTCCTCTTATGGTCAATGTTGATTAAATCAAATGCAGTACCATATGCTTTTTTTATAGTTGTTATTAAAGTCTGTGAAGAAATTATCTATGTCAGGAGTTTGCAAAATGTGTTCTATGAGGCCGTAGAGTTTAAAAAAAAATGTCCTTGATGCTACCAAAGGGCCAGAGTGGGCCTGATGGGTAGTGGTATAAATTTTGAAGATCTTATCAAGCCCCATCCATAATTTGACTATAAAAATTCAACTGATATGTTTTATATATTGATGTTAAGCTTACATTTTACTGTGAAAAAAAGTGAATATGCTGCTTAATTAAAAAAGATTAAAGCTGTCCTATTCATTTTTTCCTCAAAGTTAGATACTTCCTAGTTCCTAAAGAGCTATAAAAATTCACTTTTATGCATTTCTTTTTATTTTGTATATAAATCTTAATATATTCATGTAAACATACTATTTTCAAATTTTCAGTTGTGTGTTCTAAATTTTTATAAAGAATTATCTCCTTTCTCATGATGTTATTTCCTTTCAGTTATTTAATGTAGATCATTTTAGAAGTACTGTTTTAAAATATAATTTTTGTATATTTATTTCTACTTATTCAGTAGTTCACAAGCAAAATTTAGTTTTGAGAAACAAATGATTATCTTTGTTTTTCATAAATTAAGTGCATCTGTCAACCTCATATATTCTACAAAGCTTCAAGGGAACATGTTTAGGTGTTTGAAACAAACTATAGCTATTTCCATCTATATCTGTATGTATTTCCTGATATGTGTATACTCAATGCAGCACTAACTAATAGAACTATAAGAATTATGAGTAATTAAGACAGAGTGTTCAATTTTGAGGAAGATTAAAACCTAGTAGCAATAATAGCAATACCTAAATTGTCTTAGGATTTTTTATTACATTATCATAAAATTATCCATTTCTGGGCTTCCCTGGCGGCACAGTGGTTGAGAGTCCGCCTGCCGATGCAGGAGACACGGGTTCATGCCCCGGTCCAGGAAGATCCCACATGCTGCAGAGCAGCTAGGCCCGTGAGCCATGGCTGCTGAGCCTGCGCGTCCAGAGCCTGTGCTCTGCAATGGGAGAGGTCACAACAGTGAGAGGCCCACATACAGCAAAAAAAAAAAAAAAATATCCATTTCTCCTTTGATAAAGCATAGGGGCAAAATTTGTGAACCTAAGGAAATAATGGTATGGTATAACATTCTGAAGGCTAAAATTGCTATAGACTCAAAAGTAACCTTCAATCTATATAGTTGTCCTTAATTGCTTGAATCTATTTAACATATTATAAAACACCATATTTTTAAAGTATCATTGAAGGAGACTTTATACTGTGCTTCCTTCTTAGCACTCTGGTCAAATGACAGAAAAATTGCAGGTGGTAGTGAAATTTTGTTTTCTAAGTAAAGAACATTCATGGAGCATTTATGATGGTATGCATCCTGAGAGTTAAGTTTTCAATCAGAATGCGTTGCTTCCATAACTTATAGTTATGATTGCAAGATTTGCTTTTCAGAATTTGCATTAAATCATTGTAAGCATAAGTATAATCTATAAGAAAATGAATTGCTTCTGTGTTCTGCACCTGAACAAAGTGTTTGCTTTTGATGTGACATTGATGAATAACTCTGTTCTATAGGAAAATGGAAGCATTAGTCACTACAAACAGTTGAAGTTGCCAGAGCCACTGGTTGACAGAGGGACAGGACACAAGGGTGAGTAATGTTTATGTTTTTCTTAAAATTGTGTCCTTCATATAATATTTTTTTTTCTCCTTTGGAGAAGTACAATACATAGCATCTGTATTTTATGTTAAGTTCATTACCTAAATACGGAGTTTAACTTCCAGGCATTGCTCAACTTCTTTAAGCAGATATATGTAGGTGTGATTCATCTAAGCCAGAAAGAGAGAAAAGAGTTAATCACAGAGTTTATAAAAGTCTTTCCCCAGAGAAGTGAGATACCAGTATTTTCTCTTTTAATACATTTAAAACAAGCAAACCGTCAGCCCAGTTTAGATTTATTATTCTTCATTGATTGTCTCATTCTCTTGGAGGACATTCTGGCAGTAAAGCAGTAGATACATTGCATCCATCATCATGTGTCAAAGGGTCATCAGGTCGGTGGCTCTTTTTGAACTTTGCTGTTTCACAAAACCATAGCTGAGTATTATAGGCAGAAGTTTGACATTTTCAGGATGAAAATCAATTTTCTTTTATGTATTTGTGAAGTGAGACTTGTGCTTTGATTGCAGAAGAAATGGCTTTTGGAACTTTGGAGTAACAAAATAGGAATTAAGATAAAATTTGGCTAATAATAGCTTCAGTGAAAGCAAGGAGAAGTATATTTTGTGGTCTAATAATATTTTAAATCCATGGAAATAGAACCAGAAATGGAAACTTATGGAAATAGGCACAGAAATAGATAATTTCTTCCAAATTGAGATAGCAATGGGTGAAATTTATATTTAAGGAGCTCAGTTAAAAGTGGAACATGATGTTTCAGATGTTTAAAAGCATTCAGAAAATGCTTTTAAAGAAGAAATACATAATTGTAATCTGTAATTCATAAAAAAAAATAGTGTGTATATACATGCCTGCTTAGTTTTGAATTCCTCTCACTCCTAGCAGAATGTAGGCTTCTGAAAGATAAAGAACCTGTCTGTTTTGTCCACCATTGTACTTATAGCATCTATCTTAATGCTGTGGCATAGTAGACACTGCATAAATATTTGCTATCTCAATATTTTAAAATATTAAAAATAATATATTTACAATGGTATATTTTTATTATATAACTATAAATGTGACATGAAAAGCAGCTTTGTGGGGGATTTATAGAATTTTGAAAATAAACAGTTGAAGTAATTTTCTATTGTCAGTAATTATGAATTCATTTTTTTAAAAATCTACTTGTTTTAAAAGTGCTACTCTAGGTATTTTTTTGTATATATAAGATATGTCTGTGTAAGTGTATTTAAATATACATGAGGCATTGTAATTCCAACAATAGCTTTATTCCTCATATATGCATATTTAAATTCCTGTGGAACAATGTATTTCAGATAATATATTTTTCATACAAAGGAACATGTACATTTTTAAAAAAAATCATGATTGCATTTTGTTGATGAGTTCATAAAAGCATGAAAATAATAATTGAAAAGAGATCAATTTCCTGTCCTAAAGTTTCTTGCTGTTTATAGTTCAAGATAAATTCCAATGAATTTTCTCTGACTATTGAAAGAAAATGTGTAAATAGCTTATTATTGCAGAATTATTTTTAACATATGTTATTAACATACCAATTCATGTGTTTGCACATGTGCATAAGTAAAAATAGACAGATAATCTTAGAACAGGATCAAAGTTTCCAGCACAAACACTCTCATATGCAACAGCTCTCAGTTCTCCACCTTTCAGTAAAGTAAATTCCTTGAAGCCTGAGAATAAGTATGCTTGATGTGCACCTCCCTACCCAACTTGTATGGTAGGAGTGTGTTCAAATATTGAATAATAAAGATGAGGCCATTATAACTCTATTTTACTAGAGGTAAAAAGAGTATCCTTAAAAAATATAGTAAAATAGAGTATATTTTTGTTTTTCCTTTTTGAGATTTTAGGGAAATTCTTTCTTTGTGTGTGTATGTGTCCTGACCTTAGTATAAAGAATATCTGTTTCTCTCCTTGGGTAATTGATACACTGTTGGCACTGTTATGTAACAAATTACCAAACAAACAATCAAGTTGGAAAGGAATTTAGTAATTTTGCAGAAACATCCTCAATATGTATTTCAACTACTTAAGTTTTATAAGCTGTTACCTTCCCTATGCTCTGATTTTACTACTTAATATTTTATCTTAAAGCGTTGTGTGAATCTATTTCAAATCATTTTTGTAATTAAGTATCATATTAAATAAATATATTTAACAGCTAAAGTATTCAAAGAAACATTTACATTTATAGGTATTATTAATAGTGTTCTCAGTTGTACTAATAGGGCAAGGAAACAAAACATTGACCAAAGAGAGTATTTTAGAGACCGACCATCAATGAAGGAACTTTATGAGGAATAGGTGAAGTCAAATAATACCACTGCCAAAATGTGGGATAAAGTTCCCTGAGTACATTAGTACTGAGTGCCTAAGTACTCAGGCTTTACTTGTCAGTTGATTTTTGCTCACTTAAAAGCTTAAGTTGGAAGGACAGAGGAACAGAGGCTCCAACCGGGGTCTGACTCTAAAACCAGAAGAGAGTCTACTACACCTTGCTGTCTCTCCTTTGATAATCGGAAGGCATCTGGTCAGGTTTAGAGTAAATGAGTTGCACGATTTATAAATCCGAGGACGTGGATCTTTATATATCAAATTTACCTTTGTGAGGTAATCCTAGATAGTCTCTTTGGAGTATACATGTGTCAACTTAATTATAATTATTTTTGTATCGACTATTAGATTAAATGAATGGAATAACTAAATAAACTGTGCACATTTCTAAGCCTTTGGGAAAATAATGTATTTTGAGTTAGCATCTCTTCCCATCATCAACGTCTTCAGTTGAAGAAAAAACATCTAAAGGAACAGAAGTGAGGCAAACTATATTTTCTAAGGGAAGAATTGAGATTGAAGAAAGCAGTAATATAAGAACTAATAAGAAAACACACAAAGTAGTTTCTACGTTTAATGGGGCTATTGATTGTGTAATCAATCACATTAATATACCTAAACCTGGTATTACTGGCTCCATTTATATTAGATTAAATAATTTTAAACCTGAGATCAAAGATTTTCCCCTCAAGTACATTTGCAGCTGTTTTGATGTTAATTATCCATGTCACTGAGATAATTACTGCCTTACTTGTTTATAGTGCAAGGTATGTTTTAACTTTTACCTGAAGAAAGCTTAAGTAGTCCTTTTATCAAGGGTCAGGGAAGTTTGCTAAGGGGCTTAATTATACTAGAAAAAATCACTAGAAGAATAAGTGAATTCACAGAGAGTTAAATATTATCAGATGAGGGCAATACTTTAAAGGGAAAACTGCAATTCAGTTGTTTTCTTTTTTTTCTTGCACTTACCTAAAGCAGCATTAGCCAAACTGATGATCCCCAGGTAGCTGGGCCTGAGATACAGTCCATTAAAAAAAATTCCATAGATCAAAAATACTTGGGAAGTCAGAGAAATGACATGAAAATTAGTAATACATAATAGGAATACAAGTAATATTTAATAGGAATCACAGGTTCAGAGAATGTCTGCCTTATGAAAACTGTTAAATTTTAGTTCTCTAACTTATTTGACCATTGAATTATTGTTGCTTTTGACCATTTTAGTAACAAGATTTAAGTAAACTTTTCTATAAGGGGTCAGATAGTAAATATCGGTGGCTTTGTGGGCTTATATATAATATATGGTCTCTGGGGTAACTACTCAGCCTTTGTAGTACAAAAGTGGCCTTAGATCATACATGAACAAATTAGCCTGGCTGTGTTCCAATGCAACTTCACCAGAAGAGCCAGTGGGCTGGATTTGGCCTGTGTGCAGTAGTTGGCCAACCCTGCTAAAGATATAGGGGTTCTTTCTGGAAATCTTTATTCTTGAGATCCTTCTTTATTTATAAAAACAAAACTCTCTAAATATTAAGATTCAGGGAGATAACTCATCCTCTTTTCTGACTATAATTTTTGACAAGTATGTAGCAGTAAAGAAGGACATGATGAAGAGAATCACTTTTTATAGAGAAATCAACTCTATCAACCCCTGGTATCCGTGGCTATCACACCAATATCAGGATCTGTGCCAGGTACTGTGTGGCTAAGGAAAATGAATCACGTACTCTCTCCCTGCCCTTGAACTTTACGCTCTACTGGGAGTGATGGTGATAATTTTGCAGAGGGCAGGAAATGGAACTAGTACACTCAAAAAATTAATAACGTGTGTGATATAAATGTCACATGAGAAGTAAAACATTTTCCAAGGAGATTAAAAGGAAAAAAATGGTTTGGTTATAGGTATAAGGCAGGCTCTGTATAAAAGATATTGTTTCAGACAAGCTTGAAAGACTGTAACTAGACTTCAACAGGCAGTGTTATGGAAGACAGGATAATGAGAAGGCATTGTTGCTAGATGGAAGGGCGTGAATAAGGGAAAGGTGGTGGCAGTGGGGAAAGCAAGTTACTTTTGCAGCAAATATTCAGGAGGCAGGAGCATATTACATAAGACTGAAAAATAAGTCTTCATCAACAAGATACTTAATCCAACAGAAATGCCAAACCCCTGAAGGATATAAGCATGGTAGAGACAAATTTGTTCTTTAAGGGGTACCTATTTGCCCCCAGGGAAATGTGTATGATGCATATGTGTATATTGCCTAATGATGCTGTTTAGACTGTCTGTTCCAAATTGTGACATAAAGCATACTTAACATGCTTTAAGTAGTTTTGAGGGTTTCAGGGACCAAAACACATTATCTGGATATTTCAGGATTGATTGCTGCTGCCTTTGCAGTCATTGTGCCCAAAGTTAAAGCAAGAAGGGAAAAGATGCACCAAATGTGGCAACTCTCTTTACTGGGGGGAAGTCAAACTTTCCAGAAGCACCAACCAGATTTTTCCACTTATATTTTGTGACCCAGAAATGGATCAGATGGCCACTCCTTGATCTACGGGATATGGGGAAAACAACTATTTGGCTTTTCTAACTTTCATGTAGGAAGTGAAGGGGTATCAGAGGATTTAGAGTAGCTTTAAAGATGCGCACAGAGACAGCTATTGGAATTCTTAAGTATTTTATAAGAATTTTCAAAAGATGATTTTAGCCAAACTACACCTTATAGTTATTTCCAAGAGTAATCAATATAATCTGATAAATTTATTGAGGGAGAAAGGGAAAACAGTCTTTTGAAACAAGAAGGTAAACAAAGATACATCAGAGCCAAGCAATAGAGCTGAAACCTGTTAGACTAGGATATGACAAAATATTCATAGCTTTTCCATTTGAAATTATATTAGCATCTTCTTAGTCTTAATAGTTATTTGTGGTTTATGAGTGGTGTATTATAATGTAGAATTGGTATAAAACTTCTGAGGATTTGCAGTCAGAAAATCTGAAATATAATCCCAAGTCCACCATCTACTAGCTATTTAGCTGTACTAAAGTCATTTAGCCACACAAGACATCAGCCTCCCTTTCATCATTTCTAAAATGAGGATGATAATAATTGCCTTTCACACCGTGTAGGTTTGTTGCAAAACCCAAATGAGGTGATAATTTTTTAATTGCTCCATCAACAGCAAAACATGCTAAGCCTTCTCTCTCTCGATCTGTCGCTCCCTTTTTTCCTCTCTCCCAGTCATATATTTTCATACATAAAAATCTCCCCCTTAAAATCTTGAGATTATAAATGCCATCATAGAGATATAGTCAGTGCATCTCCAATAGCTTCTGTCACTCCGTTTGTTTTTTTCTGCTTAGACCAAATTGAATCATGCTATTAGGTGCTCCTTCTTTAATGATTACGTCTATCTCTCACTTCAAATGCTTTTGTCTCTGACCCCAGCCCCTCTGAATGCCTGTCAGATATAATCAGCTATTATTCTGTTTGTTTGTACATTGAGGTTCATATATCAAGAATAGGGAAGCTGGTAGTGGAGGCACTTCTGTTCTGGAATATAATTAATGGCTGGCATGATTTTGCATCGTTAAGAATGAGGAGAGTTTCCTTCTTCAAGGTACTGAGGACTCGTGAACCTTTGAAATGTGTAAGGTCAATGATATTTCCTCTTCTCCGCAATTACTCCTGTCTTATATCTGTTTATCACATCAGTAAAATCCCACAGAATTTGTATTCACATATCAGATCAGAAATCCAAACCTAGCATTCATCACCACTAGTTGTATTAAAAGTTTTAAAAATTATTGAGTGTACTCTCTAGAAGACAATAAGAAATATATAAACATATTTATATATGATTTTAAATATAAGTGCTTTTAAAGTGATAGACTATGATTAATTTACAAAAAATTTGTGTAATATTTATGTGTAATATGTTTTTAATGATTTTCTATACACACATCCCTGTCTATAATTGTAAGTACCTTCACATATGTGTTAAGATTCTTTATAGTGAAAGTAAGAAAATGCAACTCAAATTAGCATAAACAAAGTAAGTTTATTGACTTATGAATCTGAAATTCTAGAATTCATCTTTAGGCTTCAGGAAAGGATTGATCCAAGAGCTTAGTGATTTTAAGCTTAAATTTCAAGCTTTGATTTTAAACTTAGTGATTTTTCAGCTTTGATTTCATTGGTGATAACTTCATTTTAAGACAGGCTTTCCTTATATCTCAGTCTAACCTATCTATTCTCCATGTTCTATATGCTTCCAAATTAATATCTGTAGCATTCCCCCCAAAGTCACTAATCCCTTCCGTTTAGCCCATTTTGTCACATGCCCACCTCTGAGCCAGCCAATCACTGTGGCCAGCGCTTACTGCCTTAGCTTAGGTTATAAACTCCACGTCTGGAATAAGGTAACTGTCAGCATGCCCAGATCACAGAAATAGAAACTCTTGAAAACAGAAAGAAGGATGTCAGGGTGCCAATAAACAAAGCGCACTCTACTTCCATGATGAGAGAGTCAATTTTAACTATGCATATAGGTATACTTAGTGTCTGGATTCTAACTCCTGATATAAAGAATAAAGACAGATATTCTCCCAGGAGGATAGGAAATAATTTTGTTATCGTGAACTATTAAGCTAAACGACGTAAAATTGCCACTTGGCAGGGTCAAAATGGTAAAAATCAGCGACTTCATATAGATTAACAAATATCAGCTTTAATGGAAAACTGGGCATAATTGCCTCAGCAATTCCGAAGATCGCAATCATTAGTCAGTACATATTACATAATATCTTCCAGTATTTAACTAGCTTATTTATTAGTATATCTTTGCAGTAATGAATTTCATTAAGTTTCCTAGAGGTATATATTTTCTCAATTTATTTAAAAATTTCAGCAAGACTGGAACTTCTTAAGGTTAGCTCTTCATTGGATACTGTATTGGAATATTGGAAGCTCAAAAATGACCTATAGTATAGTTATCTTTAAATATATATCCAAGATACAAATGATTTGGCTGTGTTCATGAATTGGAGTGTGGATCCCTGATATTCTATTTTTTATATGCATGAAATAAACCGCTTTATTTCTGGGGAAGCATTTACTCTCTTCATTGGTTTCCTGGGTTTGTATGTTTTTGATATCTATGCATGAGTCCTCTCTGGACACCTCTTGATGAGTCAGTCTTGACTTTGTCTTGGTTAACTGCTGAACCATTTGGATGGGGCCTTACTGAAAAGTTATCTATGTTCAGATCCTTGTCAGAAAGCAATAATATCTGATCTTTATTCACAAATACATATCAAAACTTGCTTTTACAAAGCATTCTTTAAGGACTTTTTCCTCTTCATTTTATAGGCATACTAAGTGCACGTTGGCAACAGCTCATGCCCTCAGGGAATTGGTGGGAATTGCCACCATTCTTGAAATACCTACATGTGGAGAAGTTCTTGAAGGAAAAAACTCCAAAATCACCTTAGTGTTTCTACCAAAGGGAAGTTAAAAATGTTAGTTACAACACAACCTTAAATGACCTCATTGAAAAATATTTTTCTTTGCCCTCTGAGGCCTAAAATAAGTTTTTTTTTTTGATCAGTGATTTTCTTGATTATTAAATACACATAACTAAAATTGTTACATCTTGTTTTTGCTAATTGCTAGAAAACTCAGAGCCAAATCTGTGGTCACTCTCTTAGAATGCCATGCGAGACCTTTGGTGTTCATTTAATTTTGCCCATCCTTCTTCACCCTCTTCCTAAATTTTTGGCCAAAATAACACTTTTCTTAATAACCAAAATGAGAATTAAATGTAGAACATAAAAAACAATAAAATTATATACCAAAAAGAAAGAAAAATATGAATAAAAATTAAATAGAGACAATACCTATAGTCACACTCCACTAAAGTAACCACTGTTAACATCTCTGATGTCTCACTTATCATTTAATTTATCATTTACAAATTGGACCATGTCACTATAAGCTTCCTAAAATCCTCTTTGGAACAACATGGTATCTATCTGCACTTCTGTATTTATCAACATCTATACTTCGACATTCCATCTTTCCGCTCTATACTGCCTAAAGAAATCTTGTCCCTCCTTTGGTGGCTGTAAGAAATAAGGACAGGTGTGTTACAGCAGCAGGCTGTCACTACCACAACAAGCTCAATTCAAATCCTAAGCATGTCAAGGAAGTGAAGTCCCTCATTGTGCAATCTGAGAACCACTTCCTCAATGATACTTTTTGGGTACAGGAGGAGGCAAAGCAGGTATCACCAATAGTTCAGCCTGATTTACCTGATTTATTTAGATTTAGTGGAGGAGAATTGGTCAGAAGTAGAAAGAAGATGTCAGTGATATCCTAGAAGTTCTTAACATGCATACTTCAATTTCTACATTTGTATGGGATGAAAAATTCCTCCTTTCTATATTTCCTTTTATGCTCTATCTAATTATCCACTAAGTATCTTCCTCATAGTGGTTGACAGCAATTTCTGAGGGATTCCTAAGGGCTGCTTACTTCCTAAAAGGGGGAAGTAGTGTGGTATTCTAGACTTTCTCTGAAGGTGCTGCACACCTCCCTAAGTGATAACTTTAATAATAGTTGCTTTACTTTGAACCAAGTGCTAAGCATTTTAAGCTTCTGTAATCCAAATTTTGCAAAAAATAATACACTGATTTTTATTATTTTAAATTAAAAGTCTATTTTTTTGGTGTGATTCTATTTTTTTTTACTAGTTTTTGAAAACCTTTTCTCTAAGGTACCATTAGTCTCCTTGTACATTTTATTCTGTATTTTCCCCATTATACTCTTCATATGCATATATACACACACATAAATGTAGACCTTATATGTACATACAAATGCACATGGAACTTTGCAACTGCGTATTTTTAAAGTTGATTTCCTTTGACTAATACTGCACTTGTTTTCACTTTAATATGAAATATACATGTATCTATCTATCTATCCATCCCTAGAGGATTTCTGGATAACTTGAAACACTGACACTTGAAAGATTTTCACAGTTATTAAAAATAACTCTTACTTAGTAAATGCAAGAAAACCTGTAAGGTCTTTATTTCTCATAGACATGCTATTTTAATTTTAAAGTGACTTCTAACACCCTGAAAAATAAAATTTATATTTTCTTAAGTGCTATGAAAGTTTTCTTCATATTAACATTTCAGTTTAACACCTAGTGGTCTCATTTTTTTTCTGAGCATATATTACAAATAATGTACTTCAAACCCAAGCCAGAAATTAGACTGTATTAAAGGAAAATGTATATAGTAATGACCCATATAATGAGTTTTTACATTGTAATTTCTCACTCTATGTGTACAAATTGAGTTACAGATTTAGTCATTTTCAGAACATAATTCAGTTTGTAAATGTTTGAATGTGCTTCTCTCTATAACGATTTGACAACTTCTGGCTTAAGTCCATAGTCACAGCAGTTCTTCTGATGACTTTTTGGAGCAGAACCTGACTCCTTATCTTCAGTGTGTGTACATCTTGCCTGAGGGCAACACTTAGGCTATAACGTGGCAGATCCAGAGATGTTTATGTTCTTGAACCTCAAGAACCAATGCCCATGTAGGTTTCACTACATGAAGCCAGTTATGTGGAAGATAAATTAGAAAGGAGTGGTTCTTGATACAGTTAAACCTGAAAAGACAATAAGCAAGGGAAGGGTGGCTTAACACAAGGCTAACTCTAGGTACCGGCACAGAGGGTCCTTTGAGAATTTGTAAAAGATCCTTCTCTGAGAAGAAAACTTAATCTCCCTCACCCCAGTAATGATTACAAAAATTCAATCACTGTGCATAAAACAATTTAGAGAGGTGAACGCTTACTCCAGACTGATGTAGCCCATGCCAAGGTGTACAGCTTGATGAAGGAAAGAGCAGACTGGATTTCGGCCTTCCACTTGGGTAATCTTCTGGGGGCACTGATGGGCAGGATGCAGTGTGGGCAGCCTTAGGATAGTCTCTGTGTTTAGGTCCTCAATCTAATTCTGTATATCTGGACTAATTTTTTTTATTGATAGAGACATTTCAGATATATAAGACATATATGTGGGTAATCAGATAAAGTTGATCATTTAGATGATACAGATGAAAAATAACTATGCTTTCAAAGCAAAGTATTAAAATCATTCATTATTTTGGATTTTAATCTCATTTTGTATTTTTTAAAAGATCACGTGTATTTTGACTATCACTATATGCTCCTCTAATCATAAGGTTAAATATTTCAATTAAAATAAAGAAATCATGGTGATGGGAGGAAAGTGTATAACTCTAACCCTAAACAACTCACAGAATTTACATAAGTATTGCATGCATGTATATGTATATGTATACAGAAACACACATGCATACACTACACACACACACACACACACACACACACACACACACACACACACATATAAAATTAGGAAGGCCATGCACTTTTTATTTTATAATATAGTCCTTTTATTTAAGTTAAAATATTACAATTATTTTTTCCCATTCAAATACTAACTGCTTTCTTAGGGCAAGTTTGAATTGCTCTTTAAAAGATCTAATTAAGATATTCAACTCTTTTTATTTCTTTGAACCTGTCTTCTCTGTCATAGTTCAAGTTTTCATCATCTCTGATTGGAATTGTTTCCCATAAATATCTTTCAGCTTTTAGGTAGTCCTTCATATATGACTAGTGTCATTTAGCAGGGAAGATGGACCTGAATGTTAATCTCATTCATTTTCAAATCTTTGCTCTAACGTGTATGAGCTTTATGATCTCTAACCTCTGCTATACTCTCCAACTTATCTGTTGCAATTCCCTCTTTATTCCCTTATAAATTATCACCAATTAAGCATGAATTGAAGAATTATAGGTTTACAGTCCCTTATTTACAATTTTAAAATGTAAAGACATTCTGAACAATTAATTTTTTTGTAGTTCATCAGGTGACAGAACAATCCTGACCTGTTGTGAGGCTCATATTGACTCTATGTACCCACTTAATGTAGATATTCATACTTCACTATAGAAATATTAATGTATTTGATTATGAGATACAACCCCAGACCCCAATGAAATGTTGCATAATCTTCTATATATGGATTAAACTACTTACTATAAAAAAATCTGTATTTTGACACCCACCTGTTGGCAAGGTTTTCAGAGAAAGGATGTGAATTTATAATTGCAGCAACACCTGGTATAGCCAAGCCTCTGTGTACTTGTCCATTGTTGGAATTGTTCTACCACAACCATACCTCTCTGTACAATTGACCCTTGAACTATACAGTTTGAACTGTGTGGGCCCACTTATGCATGGATTTTTTTCAATAAATATATTGAAACACTCTTTGGAGATTTCTAAAAATTTGAAAAAAACTTGCAGATGAACCATATAACCTAGACATATTGAAAAAAATTAAGAAAAAGGTGAGTCATGAATGCAAAAATATATGTAGATACTGATCTGTCTTTACATAGGCATAAGGTGAGTGATATTTAATATAAAATTAATAGTGTGTTTGTTTTCTTACTGTTTTATAACTTTGGTTTCAAAGAATTACAGTACTATACAGTGTAACTCTCTTATAATTGGAGAAAATGCGTATTAGCCTATCATCACAGATAAGAGTTTTTTTAAAAAAAGTAACAGTTTCCAATCCTGCATTGTGAATATGACCGTAATACTGTATGCCATAAAAATTTTTATAATGATTTATTCATTAGTGTAGAGGTGAGGCTGTTGTGAAGCAATCATATGGATTACACTAGGTTACCATAAAGCAATCATATTTCTGCTTCTTTGTTGTGACTGCATAGATCATCAGACCTGTAAATAAATACGAATTTTGCTTTTCACATTGTCTTATTTTTTATGCCTAGTGTTAGTAATATGTATAATATCTACAGTGTTTTATATCTTATAAGACAATATTGATGTAAATTTTGACAGACAATTCTTGTAAACAGATGGTGTAAACTTACATTATTGATAAATACAGTATAGTACAGGAAATGTATTTTCTCTTCCTTTTGATTTTCTTAACATTTTCTTTTCTGTAGCTTACTTTATTGTAAGAATATAGTGTGGAATGCATGTGTTAATTGCCTGTGTTATTGGTAAGGCTTGCAGTCAACAGTAATCTATTAATAGTTAAGTTTTGGAGGAGTCAACAGTTATACTCAGATTTTCAACTGCATGGGGGTCAGGGCCCCTAACCTCCACATTGTTCAAGAGTCAACTGTACTCCCTTCTCTCCCATCCTCTTACAAAAATCCCATATATCCCTCAAAATCCATCTTAGTCATTACTTCTTCCCTGACTCACCTCTCATCCTTGTTGATTATTGAAAGGCATCATTTCTATATCGTGTCTTTATTCTTGCCACCCAGTATTGTGCTTACCTATTTATATGTGTCATTTCTACTAAATCCTAAAATATGTGAGAATTAGAACTGTGGCTTTTTTGTCTTTATATCATTAGTTCTTATCATTATCTTAATAAATAGCAGGGTCTTAAAATGTTTTGGGTTAATGCTTATTAAAAAATATTTATGGGAAATAATCTTAGCAAGAATAGAAGTCTTATTTTCCCCCCAAATATTTAACCACATTGGCCTCTGAGACAGGGCTCTGTGGGGTCACTAACAGAGTTTTACGTCAGGGTATCCCAGAATAAATTTAAGACAAATAAATAAATTTAAAACATTCTTGTTGAATGCCTAACATATGTTTTGACTGCTTATTAACTGCTACCTAACTCACCCACACGGAAAGAGTGAATAACTATTATTCACATCCTTATGTATTTTTAGATAACTAGCATTTATTAGTCATAACAATAATATGAACAAGAGACTAAATTTTTAATACTCTCATTAAAATTGTTTAACAGAATACTTACTCTCACATCTCTGCCTTCTCTAATTTTGAGAATACTTAGTGTACTCAAAATTTTTGAAGAAAGAAGTCAATTGCATTTTTCTGTCACTTGAAGGAAAAAATGCTACTATCCTTAAGTATTTAAATGTAAATTATCAGTGGTATCAAAGTGCATCTCTTCTAGATTTGCTATATGATAGGAATTACTCACTACCATATAAAGCAACTGAGAGAGAAGAATTTCTGCCCAGTTTGCCATTTGTTTCTCCTTCTGAGTTTTATACTTAAAAAGATATGCTAGGATCTTATGGAAGGCAAAATGGCATCTATGTATCTTTGCTGAAAAGGTAGATGCTTGGCTTTTATCCTACTGTTAACTATGATATTCAATTTATTTACTTCAGAAGGATGAAGAGATAAATTGACTGCAAATGTAAGATTGTGATTCTGAAGAGCCTCAGTTACCATCCAAACACTGCATTTGATTCTCTTATTTTAATATTCAACAACTTCAAAGTAAAACTGAGAGCTCTTGGCTTTTTATTCCTGCTGTGTGAAGCATTAGAAATATTGCATTCACTGCTTGTATTTTTTTCTGAACAACTATTAGTAAAACTTGAATACCAGTGATAGTTAACATTTTTGAAAGATATTTTTCTACCATCAAGGAGTTACCCCATTTAAGTGAAATATCATGACATTCTCATTTTTTAAGATTTATACTCTCTTTTCGATATTATGTGGCTATGTAAGCTGGTTAACAGGCTATGTAATCCCCAATTTGTGATATCATATCAAATATATAGCTTTGTTATGTGCATTAATTGAATCATTTGCCTGTGGCATGTTTTTGTGCAAATAGACTGTAACTATAAAATAAGGAGCAGTATATTTCTTTGGGAACACTTTTACATCTATATTTTGAGATTTAAATGATTAAGTTTTCAACTACTGTTTATCTTGACTTTGCTGTTGCCAAAAAGCAAACAACTTAAAAATTAGAGGTAAGGTTAATAGTATTTTAACTTTCAGAAATTTTAACTTGAACTTTCAGAAATTTTGTTTTAGCAGGCCTTTTAGTTTGTGTAGACTTGCCTTTAAATTGTGTAAAATTGTGTAAAGTTCCAGTAACTAAAACATTTTTGTCATTAAAATACTTTCTTTTTTGTTCTAAATGCCTGTGGATTGGCAGGTTTTAGTAAATATCTATAGCCTCTCCAGCATCCATTCAGCTCCTTTTCTCTTTCCCTCTCCCCTGCCCTGCCCAAATTGAACTCAGTTTTTCCAGCATGTACTTTGGGTGAGAATGCTCCCAATGTTTTGTGTGGGCTCTGAGTAGTTTAACCACTCAGAGTAATTCAATATGTGCCTAACATCCTCTTGGCCATAATTCAAGAATGAGAACATGAGGCCTTTCAGGTCAGTCAGAACCAACTGGACTCACTTCTGGGGCTTTGAATCTAGAATAGAATGTAAAAGTAGCTCAAGGAACTGTCAGAGTCCTTTTTGGATGTTAATACTACAGAAGCAGATCTGAAAAAAAAAGAGAAAGGTACTTTGCCTGGGTCACAACTTGAAACTACTTGATAAATAGTAATCTGATAACTTGTATCTGGAACCTTTAATTATGTGAAACTATAAGTGACTGTCCAAACCAATTTGAATTGTTTCTTTCTGTCACCTTCAATATAGATTTCTAACTATTACAGAGGGTATTGAGTTTTTATTGCCTAATAATGTTTTTCTTATCAGCAAGTATTCATAAAATGATTTTACTTTATAGCTGTACTTTGTAGCTTCTGACACTTAACTTGAGAATTAATATAAGTGTGTACCTGTTGATATGTTATACCGTGTCTTTAACCAGGATTTTAAGACTTTCATTGAGTACAGATAAATTAATTTTTTACATGAAAAGTATTGACTAAGTACTAGAATTGTTTTTAGTGTTTTTGAATTTATTTACATTTAGTTTCAATCAATTAAGAAATACTCTTGAGAGGCTGCTCCATTTTAATACTTTCAAATGATCATGAATTTTTCTGCCATTTAAATTAGTATAAACTAACTAAATACACTGAAATATGTTTAAGCAATATTGCCTATTTTTTAAGCATCATGTTTTATATTTGTATCTATTATTTCTAGTCTGAGAGAATTAAAGTCAAAAACTAAAGTGAACCCTGTATTCCCATCAAGAGATAATAAAGCTCATATTAATTTGATGATAACAGACACATTTCCCTAAGTTTTATGCTTATTTAGTTTCTAAAATTTAATCATAACTTATCTTAAAATTCTGTCATTAACTTCACTTGAACTTTTCAAGAATTCTTTTTGAGAACCCATTGTGTATGTCTTAGTAGAAACTTATTGAAAGAGGCTGCTTTATAAAGATTAGGTCATGTTTTGTGTATGTTATATGACTTTTGAAGATTTGCTTAAGAAAAATAAAGGCTAAAGTGAAATCTTAAGAGGGGATATTATTTCTCTGCCCTTCAGACAATTTTCTGAAATGGATTTTCCAATAAGATGCTGGAAAGCATTTTCAATAGTGAAACTTTATATGCTAACCAAATTTAAGGGCTGTAATTTACTTTTAATTGTAGATCTGAAAGGTTAAATTTTTTTTCCTAATTAAATTCATATTTATTTTTTTATTTTTAATAGATTTTTATTGGAGCATAATTGCTTCACAATCCTGTGTTAGTTTCTGTGGGACAACAGAGCGAATTAGCCATATGCATACACATGTCCCCATATCCCCTCCCTCCCATCCTCCCTATCCTACCCCTCTAGGTCATCACAAAGCACAGAGTTGATCTCCCTGTGCTATGCTGCTGCTTCCCACCAGCCAACTGAAAACTTCCCACCAGCCAAATAAACTGAAAATTTCTCTTAATTCTTTAGACTTTTATCTCTAATAGTATTTTAGGTCTAGGAACTTAGTTATTATTTCTTACACATTTTTGCCCTAAATATTAGGGAAGCTGCTGACAGAAAAGAAGGTGATGATCTGATGAAAAGAACCTATGTCTTTTGAAATTTTAGACAAAATAAGGAAAGGATCAGAGTTGACAGAGAAAATGATCAGTGTCAAAAGTCCTTATTACAAGTCACAATGTTATTTTAAGGGGTATGAGTTTAGCTCTGTTTTATTAAATAATAACAATTTTAATACATAAAATATGTGCACTTTAACACAGTTCAAAATAATAAATTATTTTACTTTGTAGATCTTTACATTGTAGATCATTAAGACTCTGTCTTCAAATAACCTCTGAATGGCTATCATATCCATCCTAGCTTAGTAGGATCCAGAATACCAAGTAACCTGTGACCAGGAGAGACACTGTAATACTTGTAATCCTGTGCCTTTATTAAAACTGCTCCTGTGAGAAAAGGGCCGAATATAAAGTAGCCATTTCAAATAGAACACATTTTATTTAAACGTCTATTTTAATATTTGTGTCATTTGCATATTTGAATTCATCTTTGGAAATGGTGGCTAATAATAGTCCCCAGTTATGATTTGTATCAGTATCATCAGGGATTAAAAAAAAGCCAACCATGACCAATTTATGTAAAAGGTACAAAGATCATCTCTTATCCTAGACACTGCTATGGTTACATGTTCTGCAGTCTCCAGTCGGCTCCAGGCTCCATGCCTTTCTTCTTGTCCAGGGCTTCTCTGTTGATGCCAAAAGGAAACTCACATTTTGGGATGCCAAGTCCATACCTAGAGGTCAGAAGTGTTAATAAACTGTTGAATGAAATTTTGACCAATGAAGATCAAGAGTTGATAACTGTTGCTCCCTTAATTTCCCCAGAAAGAAGGTTCTGAAACATATTTCTGGCTCTGTGTGTGTTCTAAGGGGTTGATCCAGCAGGCATTCCTATTGATGTCCCACTCAGTAATGCACCTTTGATTCGCTCCCCTCCTTCTCTGCTTAGCTCTCCACCCTACACTCCATCTCTCAGAATCCTATTCCCCAAAATAAAACATTAGCCGTTCAGCATTTACCTCAGGTTCTAGGGCAGGGGGCTTTAAAGTTATCCATGTACAGTCTCTTCTTTTCATTATAACGATATAAAATGCGGTCAAATATATATACTTACGATACTCTGTTCAGTTGATGGGGAAACATTTTTTTATAAGAACAATTTTGAGCCTTAGTTAAAACTACTTTTTCTCACTGTGTAGTATTTTCTGTACTAAAGTTACCAGATTCTAAAATTCATATTCGGGAGAGGGGAAGGTCCCTAAAAAAAAAAAGAAATGTTGAGAAAAAGGAATATATATTAATTCCTATTATTATAAATAAAATGCATGCTTATAATTTGAATAATATGAAATATAAGGCAGGAAAAATTTTCTATTTTAACCAAAGATAAAGTATATTTAATTTTATATTTTACTTTAAATATATTTTTAAAAAATGAAACTTATTGTTTGTGCCCATAGATATCCTGCCTTTTCCCACATTTCATGCATTAGCATTTTCTCCTTTTGTAGACTAGTATAGAAAAATGTGATTTTTAAAAAAATGGTAAAAAATCATATGATTATATGATTTTATCAGTTTATTTCATTAGTTCATTTTTGATGAATATTTAAGTTTATGTGCTTTTCTGGATATTTTCTTATAATTTTCTGGAAGTTAAGGTACTCTACCAAGGTCGAAGCATCTTTTATTTTGTATGCATGTGTATTTCTCACCTATTCTTTTTCAAAAATTATAGTTTCTCTTTGCATGCATTTAAGAATTGTTCAGCTACCAACAAGTATCCTATTGTTATCATCCACCTAACTTTTGTGATTCTACTTGTTCATGGATAATTTTAACACATGACACTCTCCCTTTATTTTCACCATTTTTTCCTATCATTGACTTTATTGATTTCAATGTTCCTGAAGATCATACATTCATACACTGATCTTATCAATTCAAACAGTATTTATTTTCATTCTCTCCAATACTCAGTCCTACATAATGACCTTCAACTCTCAATTGTATGTTTATTTTAATACTGAAATCCAGCCTAGTCAATTTAACCAATTATACTTTTACACTCAGTAATCCTCATCATGTCTGTACTTCTGTCCTTACTCAGCTTTACCTATTAACCATCTCCTTTTGGGAAAAGCCACTTGAACATCAGAATTTCTTATACAAACTTCTTGCAGGAAACTGGACTTCACAAGGCCTATATTTGCATAATTGAAGGAAACTACTCAAAGCACTTTTTTTTCAGCATTAACAAACACTGGGGAAATCTGCTGCAAAGTGATTTTTCTGTTCCTTCTTAGACATAGATTCAGCTGACCACTTGTCCTACCAGATGAGACAAAAAATCAAAGTTGACCCTGTAGAGCAACCCATTTATGGCATCCTATTATGGTATTTTAATGCTTCTTCAGCTTTTGATGCCCTATTCATTTAGTTTTTCCATGTTTGTTAGGTTCTATTGCCTCACAGCCTTTACAAATTAGCTCCTTTACCTCCTTAGAAGCTCTTTCTGGTGTCAGGTACTGATGTTTGTGCCAGACTGATTCTTGAGTCTGAATGGTGAGAAAAACATTCTGTTTCCCTCAGGACATTGAGCTTCAAATGAGGACACTGCCAGAATGAAACTGGGCAAGCTATTCACACCTCCTAGGAAATGAGAGGACTTTGCTTTTTTGGAGCCCAGAAAATAGTACCTCTATGCCACAGTAATTGGTCTATAACTTCAAGGACCCTTGTTTTCTTTTGTCCTTTAGAGCAAAACATTGGGCATTTTGGTTGACAAATTGAGGCTAATAGCTTTTGCCTGTTTAAAAAAAGTACTACAGATACTGTTAAAGATTTGTAGGACTTAGCTGCTTTTTCTATTGACTACCATAGAAGGCTAGATTCTCTGCAGATTCACCACAATAACAATGATGATTTTTCATTAAATAAAGGAGAACCTGCATTTTCCTTTTCCATAATTCTATTTTGACAGCTAGTCAGAATATCTACTCTCTGTTATATTCTAGCAGCAGATTTACTACAATAGGTATTTGGTCTGTACCATGCCTCTTTGTACACAACCAATTCTTTTTCATTATCAACTTGACTTTTACCTTCTCTTTATGCATTCATTACCACTTTTCCCCTGAACTTTGGTACTGAATCTTTGCAGTGTACCAATAGATTATTAGACACATTAGAATAAATTTATGGATTAGAAGAGAAAGATTTTGCTGCATATTAGATTGACCCATGTAAAACTCGTAGTATTTGAATATTTTGACATTCAAAAATGACATTTAAGTATTGACCAAATAAGCAAACAAATAAATAACATATTCTATTGTAAAGCATCTTACTAGATTTTAGCTACTGAATTGAGGATAGATAAAGGGTTATTTTTCATTAAATAAAATAATAATATATAAGGAATTATTTATTTATCCACATATCTTAGTCACTTGGTTCTATTTTGGCTCACAATCCTATAGCTACTTCATTTGTCCATCATATCTTTTTTGATTATCTTTTCATTAAGTCACTGGCCCTGACCAATAGAATCCTTTAGATTGCAACTTCTGCTAATTATATTTAAATAGGGCAGAGGTTAGGGTACTATATCTGGCTTTGGATACTTTCTATGTTGAATGGATACTGTTACCTGTAAGAATCTTTTCTGAGAATCTGAGTGCATTTGGGAATATGAATTGGATATGGGATCTAGTAAAAGTTAGGCTACTCTGCATACACTTGAGCTTAAAGGGAGAATGGAGTTGCTGGATTTAGGCCATTTAGTCTACTACATGATCACTTTTTTAATTCCCACAACTCTTTAAAAATGTGATAAAACTCAAAAAATATAATTGGATTGCTTTTGAAAACTAGAAAAAGGGCTGATATTCCTTGTATGGTGACATGGCAGATGGAAGATTAAGTCACAGAAGCAGAGTAGGCTCAGTATTATATGTCCCTAGAAACAAGTAGATCATGGGGCTTTGCACAGACAATAGAATTGGGTTTTCCAGCTCTCCGGGGAGTAGGAACCCCCTAACTGATACCTGAGTTACACAACCCATTAAGTAGCCTCAGGGATGTTGCCAATATCAGACTAACAAAGAATTTTTGGGTGATCCAGCTGCAATACACAGTCAAAATACACAGTCTATCAAATAGTTATGCACAAAAATACCCTCCATTTTTATGCTCATCGTTCTAAGGCTGAATGCTTTCAACTATTGCTATATATGTGAAAAGTAAATATTTAATGAAGTAACAGGAGATTTTTTATTCCAGACTGCATAGATTCTTTCAGTGTTGAAGGTCTTTTCTTCTAAGAGTATCTCTTAAGATCTTTTTTTCTAAGAGTATCTTTTACTCTAAGTAAAATAATGGCTTAGAGGCAGGTACTTTCAAATTAATTCCAAAAATCAAGGCATTTCTGGAATCCATTTCAAAATAAATCTGTATTTTATATGTTTATAGTTAACAATAAGAGAAAAATAACAATTCAAGTATAAACTTCCTCACTTGTAGGAATAGATATATGAATTTCTACATAAAATTAATTTTTCAAAGCTTTTCAGTTGAGCACTCCAAAATAAGTGATATTGATACAACTTAACATTAAGTATTCCATCTTTGGCAATATTCTAGTACTTTCAAATTTAATCTTTCTCATTAGTGCATTTAAAATTTGAATTTCTAACCATTTAGTTTTCTACTGTATCAGTTATGGTACATGATAAATTATTATTATAACACAGACTCAAGATTATAAGGGTGTTAGTAATATCAAAGTTTACTTCTTTCATTTATTTATTTATTTAATTTATTTAGGCTGCACCACGTGACATGTGGGATCTTAGTTCTCTGACCAGGAATCAAACCCATGCCCCTGCATTGAAATCACAGAGTCTTAACCACTGGACCACCAGGGAAGTCCCTACTTCTTTCCTTTACAATGGCCCAGTGGTCAGTAGTATAGGGCAGATGGGATAAGCTCTAATTCATGAGGTTATTAAGAGATCCAGATCACTTTCACCCTGTGACTCTTCCATCTCCTAGATTTGTGGCATTCGTATTGAGTGCAGTGAGTGAGCTCATAAGCCCATGGAAAGGAGAAGGAATACTCCTAAGCATGAATTTGAAGGGGGTGACCTAGAAGTTACTTCAACATTACTTCCTTTCACATCACATTGGCCTGACTTAGTTATATTGTTTTACCTGGCTGCAAGGGGGCTGGAACATACAGACCCTAGCTGGGTAGCTGTGTGTTCTGCTGAAATTTGAGATGTTTTCTTACTATATGGGGGGAGAGAATGTAAATGAGGGACAGCTAGTGGCCTTTGCCACCCTAATCATTCTTTCTTACTTGTTGGAAGTATTAATATATTAGCTTGGGGATTTGGGACCTTCTTCCATGTCTTTCAGTTATTTTGCATAAGAAAGGAAAATATAAGCCTTCATTTTTTTTTAGCATAGAACTCACATGTAAAATGTGGGGCCTTAAAACTAAACGTGCATCACAAGCAAGAGGAGCCTAAGGAGACATGATGACTAAATGTAGTAGAGTGTCCCAAATATAATCCAGGAAAAGAAGAGTGACAAGAGTAGGAAAGAATAGAGGAAGAATAGAAAATACGCATAAAGTATGGACTAATAATAGTGTACAGTATTGGTTCATTAATTGTGACAATGTGCAATCCTAAATGACTAAGATGTCAATAATAGGTAGGGCTTCCCTGGTGGCACAGTGGTTGAGAGTCCGCCTGCCGCTGCAGGGGACACGTGTTCATGCCCCGGAGCAGCTGGGCCCGTGAACCATGGCCGCTGAGCCTGTGTGTCCGGAGCCTGTGCTCCGCAACGGGACAGGCCACAAAAGTGAGAGGCCCGCGAGCGCCCCCAACAACAACAACAAAAAAAGGTAAACAGAGTATGTGGTAACACAGTAAATCTCTGTACTATCTTTGCATTATTCTATAAATCTAAAAAAGTTCTAAAATAAAGTTTATTAATAAAAATAATTGTGTATTATTGTATACTAAATCACTATTTACATACTTTATCAAATGCAGGACATAAGCACAGGTAACAGTGAAACAGCATTTTGAAAAAGAACTAGTTTTAGATAATATTCCTGGACTCCAAATTGTGTTAAGTATAAAATAGCAAAGGATAAAATGAAGTGAAGATTTCATACAATGATGAAGTACCATTTGATTGTTAGCCTGAGTTTCCCCTTCAAATCAGTTTGCTTCATTCACCTGTGCTATATTGAGGACAGGAGTTTATTTTGCTCATTCGTGTTAATAAGAAAATCCGTCTTTATCTAAAAGTTGTGTAGTTAAAATATACTTCCTCCATTAAACTAGATGTAAATTATCTAATTTGTTATAAGAAGACTTGCAGTTTGCTTTAATAGCTATTAATTCATCTGTACCACCTTCCTAAGATGACTATAGAGTCACATATATATGAAGAAAAAAATTGCCAAAGTGCTCAATTACTTTCTTATTGTAGTGGATCAAGTGAACTTTCAAATGTTGCATATTAGGAGCAAGAGATTTTTATTTCATGAAATCATTTTAGAAATGAAGAGACTATGTTTTACATTAATTTTATTACCCCATTTAGGCTAAAAAAATTGAATCCATTTAAATTTAAATTAGATTTATATTTAAATCTAATCACCATAAGAAAAGCAAACTAAATTTTGTTAGATCAAAATGATATGGAGTGTGTTACCTTAAATAAATAAGGAAAGAATCCAGGACCTGCAACAGCACTCTCATAATTAGAGAAGGGAATTTCTGACAGTAACTTGTATATTCTCTACATGACGTTTGTTTTCTTTTTCAAGTTATTCTTTCTCATTTCTTGGAGCAGTAATGGCATGTATTTTCTTCAAATGAGTGACATCAAATCCTTACTGAACTCTTTTTAGTTAAGGATTACATTTTGGTTAAGCTGTTTTTGCTTTTAAGACACAGAAGCTCTTTAAAGTTATCTTATTTAATTGAGGGTATATTGATAGATATAAATATATTCTAGACCTCACACAGAGCAATTAACTTGACCATTCAAAGTTTAGAACCATAGATAAATCTAATTGTCATGGAATTAGAACTGTTTGCAAGCAAGCCTTGAAGACCTTAGAATCAAGTTATGTGGGACTTAGTTCTAGCAAACATGCAATAAGGCAACTAGCTCTTTATACTAGCTCAGTCTCACAAATGCCATTCAGCTATCATTTATTAAATGTTCACAATGTGCCAGACTCTGTTCTAATATACACTAAGTATCTAATTAAAACTTCACAAACCCCTATAAGTTAAGTTCCCATATTATTATTGTGATTTCTGTGCCACTGTAAATTGTATTAACTTGCCCGAGGAAACTAAGTATGCAAGAAGGTAGAGTCAGGACAGGAAACCATAAAGTCCTTATTCTCTACACTCTGCTGGTCCCTTAAGGGATTAAGAAGTTTTGGCAAATATCTTGTAATGTTATGCAGGCACTGGAAATGTTATTTAGAATATTTAATGATAGAAAATGTATGCTATAATGTTAATGAAGAAGTACAGTTAATATGTTGAATAAAATATGTACATCTGTATGCATAGATTAAATGTGTGAAAGAACTGCATTAAATGTTTACAGTACCTATGTCTTGATAATTGACGTGAAAGTGCTTATTTTTTTCCCTGCGTATTTGATTTTGGTTGAATTTTCCTTCTTTATATTAAGTATGTAATTTTGTAAAATTGGGAAAAACATAATTATAAAACACACAATCTGCTTTTTTATTTAAAAAATTTTATTGAAATACAGTTGATGTACAATATTATATAAGTTACAGGTGTACAATACAGTGATTCAAAATTTAAGATTATACTCCATTTATAGTTATTATAAAATATTGGCTATATTCCCTGTGTTGTACAATATTTCCTTGTAGCTTATTTTATACATAATAGTTTGTACCTACTAATCCCCTCCCACTCTATTGCCCTTTCCCCCTTCCCTCGCCTCTTGGTAACCACTAGTTTGTTCTCTATTTCTGTGAATCTGTTTCTTTTTTGTTATATTACAAAAAATATAGTTTGTTGTATTTTTTAGATTCCACATATAAGTGATATCATACAGTATTCATCTTTCTCCATCTGACTTATTTCACTTAGCATAATATCCTTCAGGTCCATCCCTTTGTTTTTTATTTTTATGGATATATCTTTAGAATATTTTATGGATACACGCACACACACACACACACACACACATATACGAAAATAATTATTTCTCCTGAATGTCTATACTACTGTATGAATTAGAGATGGAAAGAACTTTAAGAATTCTCTACTTTAAAGCAATAGCATTAACCTGGAAAGCTGAAGGAAAAGGAAGACATGTATTTATTAGATAGTGAAAAATGGTTTAGGATTTTCACTAACCTCATAACCTTTCACTGTTTGAGGTAGAGTCAGATTATTTTTGTAGTAGAATTGAGGGGAAATGAGCAACTTTCTATCCATTCCATTGAGATATTTTTGTTGTCAATATTGATTTTCTTTTTTATTTTAAAGTTACCTGATATGTCTGAAAATATATCTCTAGATTTGTAAGCAATGGAGTTGAAAAAATAATGTGCAATGTTTCCAGTCATAATCACTTATCATGCTTCAATCATGTTTGTTTTAGAATTAAGTAGGAGTCAGTTCAAAGTAACAATATATGTTTTATTGTGTGAAATTGGACCCTGTGAAGAAGTTATAAATGCAAGCTATTAATAAGCAAATGTTTAAATATGTAAGAAATTTGCAAAGCAAATTTTCTGGAGATAAAAGTACTTCTGCAAACTACAGATTCTCTGATAAACTCTATGAAGTAGCATGAATCTTAGTCCATTAGCACTGGTATTCAATGCATAACACATTCATTTCTTAAAACAAATTATTTAAATCTGAGTGAAGCTAACTATCATTCTTGGCTCATGGAAAATTCAGTCTCACTCACTCCACACAATTTTGAATGAGGGCTCTGGAGTATTAAGTATGCAACAAAACGTCAGCTGTCACTGGTCTTTGTTTATTGATTCACACACCGAAAATCATAGTCTGTTCATGTCAAGGATTCTGCTTCTGTGAGGCACTTGAATATGGAAATCATCATCATAAAAGGGACCTCTGTCTATCTTCTAAAATTCATTCTTTCCTCTTCTCTAATAATGTAATTATAGCTGGGGACATTGCAAAATTTCCAGGCATTCTTTGAATATATGTATGACTATATGACTAAGCTCTCTTCAATGGAATGCAAAAGGAAATAACAATTTAGTTCTGTACCTATGGACTGATGATGATTTCTCATTACCAACGTTTAACTGGTATTTCAGGAGGAAACTTAGGCAATTAAAAATGCTTTACATTTATCGATATATTAATTTGAAAAATACTGAAAATTTAAATTTACCTATAGTTTATAAAGTTTAATTCCCAGTTTCTTTTGTTTAAAAAAATTATGTACAGCAGTAAAGAATATTTTTAGAAGAAAAAAGTCATACCTGACGGCAACATCTTAATACTATCCTCAGTATAGCAAAATGTCCTTCTAACCCATGTCCCTGTTGAACAAATTGAATAGGAAAAGTGTAATCAGAAAGCAAATTTCTTTTTTCACGTCACTGTGAAACATTAACTTTTCTCTGTACCTCGGGATATTTGTGGTATAAATCCATAGTTTATCTGGCCTTACACAAATATTGTAAAAATTTCTCATGTATGATCTAATAAGTATCCTGATAAGCCTATTACCAATGTTTCAGTCTCTTTTCCAACCATGCCTCTCTCTGTCATCTAATCAACCATGAGCAGACTGAAGTTTGACACTCATACTCTTAGAGAACCCAACATTGATAATTAGGCCTGTGTTTAATCAACAATCAAGGTAATCTCCAGGCTTTCAAATTCAAACAAGCAGCAAGTATTTTAATGCTAATGGACTGCAGCCTATAAAAGAGAATCCTTTCTGATGCACTACTGAGGGGTGGCCATGGAATATATCTGATAAGAGATACCTTTCTAGGAAGCAAACCTGAGCAGTGAAATTGACTCAAAATCCATTGCAGAAGGCAGAGGGTAGGTGCTTTCTATGTTTAAAAGCAATCAGTCTGTTTTATGGACTAGAGATTACTCTATGTGCTTTTAACTTCTGTTCTTTACTACATGCATGTACTAACATTTTCCATTTCCCCCCATCATCTCTTATTGAATTTGTTGGGGTAAATTAAATTGATCAGTTAACCACAATGAGCTAAATCCATACTTGACCAAAAGGAATTCACAAAGAAATCCTAGTCTTGGAGTTAGATTTAATAATAGGATAAGACTCTGGAATGTTCTCTTTTTCTGGAGGGAATTAGTATTTTTTTTTTGTACTTTGGACAATTGCATTATAGTTGAGAAGGCTTTAAAAAATTTGTATGTGGAATATATGTTCATGTTTGTCTCACTTCTCTTTATCATATAGTTTAATTATGTCTGTAGTTTCCCTGTAGTTTAATTTTTTGTCTGACAACAAAAACCTTTACTCTGTTTTTTGTGTGGACATATTAATCAGGGCTGATTTGTGGCATTTACTGATATGCAGGTGGTGAAATTGTCCCACCATGGCTGATTCCAAGTTAATAAGGTTTTAATAACAAGTGTGCAAATTTCCTGAAAACTTACCAATCAGTTCTTAAAAATCAGCATTCACCTAGGGTTCCTAGGATTTCTTCTTTTTATATCCTTTAGAGAATGTCCATTCAACAAAAATCATTCTTTCATGGGTTGATTGTATTTCAGTGAAAAAAAATGACAAACTGCTTCATGTTATCCAACATTAAATTTCCTGTTACATATGCAGATAAGCATACAACAAAAGGAGATCCCTATTCTATTTAGTAGATCCATAATAGATAAAATATGACTAGGCCTTCTGCCCATTTTTGGACTGGGTTGTTTGTTTTTCTGATATTGAGCTGCATGAGCTGCTTGTAAATTTTGGAGATTAATCCTTTCTCAGTCGCTTCATTTGAAAATATTTTCTCCCATTCTGAGGGTCGTCTTTTTGTCTTGTTTATGTTTCCTTTGCTTGCAAAAGCTTTTAAGTTTCATTAGGTCCCATCTGAGTATTTTTGTTTTTATTTCCATTTTTCTAGGAGGTGGATCAAAAAGGATTTTGCTGTGATTTATGTCATAGAGTGTTTTGCATATGCTTTCCTCTAAGAGTTTTATAGTATCTGGCCTTACATCTAGGTCTTTAATCCATTTTGAGTTTATTTTTGTGTATGGTGTTAGGGAGTGTTCTAATTTCATTCTTTTATGTGTAGCAGTCCAATTTTCACAGCACCACTTATTGAAGAAGCTATCTTTTCTCCAATGTATGGTCCTGCTTCCTTTATCAAAGATAAGGTGACCATATGTGCGTGGGTTTATCTCTGGGCTTTCTATCCTGTTCCACTGATCTATATTTCTGTTTTGTGTCAGTACCATACTGTCTTGATTACTGTAGCTTTCTAGTATAGTCTGAAGTCCAGGAGCCTGATTGCTCCAGCTCCTTTTTTCTTTCTCAAGATTGCTTTGGCTATTTGGGGTCATTTGTGTTTCCATACAAATTGTGAAATTTTTTGTTCTAGTTCTGTGAAATATGCCAGTGGTAGTTTGATAGGGATTGCATTGAATCTATAGATTGCTTTGGGTAGTAGAGTCATTTTCACAATGTTGATTCTTCCAATCCAAGAACATGGTATATCTCTCCATCTGTTTGTATCATCTTTAGTTTCTTTCATCAGTGCTTTATAGTTTTATGAGTACAAGTCTTTTGCCTCCTCAGGTAGGTTTATTCCTAGGTATTTTATTCTTTTTGTTGCAATGGTAAATGGGAGTGTTTCCTCAATTTCACTTTCAGGTTTTTCATCATTAGTGTATAGGGATACAAGAGATTTCTGTGTATTAAATTTGTATCCTGCTAGTCTACCAAATTCGTTTATTATCTCTAGTAGTTTTCTGGTAGCATCTTTAGGATTCTCTGTGTATAGTATCATGTCATCTGCAAACAGTGACAGATTTACTTCTTCTTTTCTGATTTGTATTCCTTTTATTTCTTTTTCTTCTCTGATTGCTGTAGCTAAAACTTCCAAAACTATGTTGAGTAACAGTGGTGAGAGTGGGCAACCTTCTCTTGTTCCTGATCTTAGTGGAAATGGTTTCAGTTTCTCATCATTGAGAATGATGTTGGCTGTGGGTTTGTCATATATGGCCTTTATTTTGTTGAAGTAAGTTCCCTCTGTGCTTACTTTCTGGAGGGTTTTTATCATAAATGGGTGTTGAATTTTGTCAAAAGCTTTTTCTGCATCTATTGAGATGATCATATGGTTTTTCTCCTTCAATTTGTTAATATGGTTTATCACATTGATTGACTTGCGAATATTGAAGAATCCTTGCAATCTTGGGATAAACCCCAATCGATCATGGTGTATGACCCTTTTAATGTGGTGTTCGATTCTGTTTGCTAGTATTTTTTGAGGATTTTTGTGTCTATGTTCATCAGTGACATTGGCCTGTAGTTTTATTTGTGACCTCTTTGTCTGGTTTTGGTATCAGGGTGATGGTGGCCTCATAGAATGAGTTTGGGAGTGTTCCTCCCTCTGCTATGTTTTGGAAGAGTTTGAGAAGGATAGGTGTTAGCCCTCATCCAAATGTTTGATAGAATTCGCCTGTGAAGCCTTCTGGTCCTGGGCTTTTGTTTGTTGGCAGATTTTTAATCACGGTTTCAATTTCAGTGCTTGTGATTAGTCTGTTTATATTTTCTATTTCTTCCTGGTTCAGTCTCGGAAGGTTGTGCTTTTCTAAGAACTGGTCCCTTTCTTCCAGGCTGTCTATTTTATTGGCATAAAGTTGCTTGTAGTAATCTCTCATGGTCCTTTGTATTTCTGCAGTGTCAGTTTTTACTTCTCCTTTTTCATTTCTAATTCTATTGATTTGAGTCTTCTCCCTTTTTTTCTTGATGAGTCTGGCTTGGTTTATCAATTTTGTTTATCTTCTAAAAGAACCAGCTTTTAGTTTTATTGATCTTTGCTATTGTTTCCTTCATTTCTTTTTCATTTATTTCTTCTCTGATCTTTCTGATTTCTCTCCTTCTGCTAACTTTGGGGTATTTTGTTCTTCTCTCTAATTGCTTTAGGTGTAAGGTTAGGTTGTTTATTTGAGATGTTTCTTGTTTCTTAAGGTAGGATTGTATTGCTATAAACTTCCTTCTTAGAACTGCTTTTGCTGCATCCCATAGGTTTTGGGTCATTGTGTTTTCATTGTCATTTGTTTCTAGGTATTTTTTTATTCCTCTTTGATTTCTTCATTGATCTCTTGGTTATTTAGTAGTGTATTGTTTAGCCTCCATGTGTTTGTATTTCTTACAGGTTTATTCCTTAACTGATATCTAGTCTTATAGCATTGTGGTCAGAAAAGGTACGTGATATGATTTCAGTTTTCTTAAATTTGCCAACAAACACATGCAAGGATGCTCAACATCACTAATCATTAGAGAAATGCACATCAAAACTACAATGAGGTATCACCTCACACCCGTCAGAATGGCCATCATCAAAAGTTCTGCAAACAATAAATATTGGAGAGGGTATGGAGAAGAGGGAACTCTCTTGAACTGGTTTTGGGAATGTAATTTGATACAGCCACTATGGAGAACAGTGTGGAGTTTCCTTAAAAAACTAAAAATAGAACTACCATATGATCCAGCAATCCCACTACTGGTCATACACCCTGAGAAAACCATAATTCAAAAAGAGTCATGTACCACAATGTTCATTGCAACTCTATTTACAATAACCAGGAAATGGAAGCAACCTAAGTGTCCATTGACAGATGAATGGGTAAAGAGGATTGTGGCTCATATATACAATGGAATATTACTCAGCCATAAAAAGAAACAAAATTGAGTTATTTATAGTGAGGTGGATGGACCTACAGACTGTCATGCAGAGTGAAGTAAGTCAGAAAGAGAAAAAGAAATACCATATGTTAACATATATATATGGAATCTAAAAAAATAAAAATAAATAAATAATGATTCTGAAGAACCTAGGGGCAGGTCAGGAATGAAGATATAGACACAGAAAATGGACTTGAGGACACGGGGAGGGGGAAGGGTAAGCTGGGACGAAGTGAGAGAGTGGCATGGACACACTACCAAATGTAAAATAGATAGCTAGTGGGAAGCAGCCACATAGCACAGGGAGATCAGCTTGGTGCTTTGAGACCACCTAGAGGGGTGGGATAGGGAAGGTGGGAGGGAAACGCAAGAGGGAAGAGATGTGGGGATATATGTATATGTGTAGCTGATTCACTTTGTTATAAAGCAGAAACTAACACACCATTGTAAAGCAAAGCAATTATACCCCAAAAAGATGCTAAAAAAAAAAATTAGTAGGCAATGGGCATTTTGTTGTGAGCTTCGGAAAATAAAAATGCCTCCTGCCTAAAACTTGAATTAAGTTTTCCCAGACAGCCAGATGGCCTGAAAACAATCTATTTTCCTTTTTAATGGAAATTAGCAGATTAATACTGATACTACATAGTAAATACTCATAATAAGGCATTTAAAAATATTCTCCAACAAAAGCAAATGTGCACTTTATACTTATGATGCAAAACATCTTAATTTTTTGATCAGGTAGCATTTATTTTTTAATTTTGTGTTATTTTTATACAATTTTAAAGGTTACTTTCCATATACAGTTATTATAAAATATTGGCTATATTCTCTGTGTTGTACAATATATCTTTGAGCCTATCTACACCCAGTAGATTGTACCTCCTACTTCTTCACCCGTATTCTGCCCCCTCCCTCCTCCCCACTGGTAACCACTAGTTTGTTTTCTATATCTGTGAGTCTACTTCCTTTATCTTATATTCACTAGTTTGCTGTATTTTTTAGATTCCACATATCAGTGGTATCTTACTGTATTTTTCTTTCTCTGGCTTATTGCACTTAGCATAATGCCCTCCAAGTCCATCCATGTTGCTGCAAATGGCAAAATTTCATTCATTTTTATGGCTGAGTAGTATTCCATTGTATTTATATACCATGTCTCCTTTATCCATTCATCTGTTGGTGGACCATTAGGTTATTTCCATGTCTTGGCGATTGTAAATAATGCTGCTATGAACACTAGGGTGCAGGTATTGATATCTTTATGAATTAGTGTTTTTGTTTTTTTCCCATATATACATGCGAGTGGAATTGCTGGGACATATGATAGTTATATTTTTAGTTTATTGAGAAACCGCCATGCTATTTTCCACAGTGGTTGCATAGGTTTACATTCCCATCAACACAAGTGTTCCCTTTTCTCAAGATCCTTGCCAGTATTTGTTATCTGTGTTCTTTTTGATAATATCCATTCTGATAGGTGAGAGGTGATATCTCCTTGTGATTTTGATTTGCATTTCCCTGAAATTAGTGATGGTGAGTATCTTTTCATGTGCCTGTTGGCCATCTGCATTTTCTCTTTGGAAAAATGTCTATACAGTTCTTCTGCCCATCTTTAATCGGGTTGTTTGTTTTGCAAAAATCTTATTTTTATTAGTATTTACTATAGTAGAAAATAAATTCTTGGCTTGTATAAAAAGTCTAGAAATAACTAAAATAACTGAACAAAACTGAAATGCAAAGTCAAGGGCTAAGATATTTGTGGTCGAGACAGGTAATTTTAAGTGAATATCCAAGGAAATATTTTTTTAATTAAAAAATTAAAAACACTGAATTTCAACATGAAGAAAAAAATATTGAAAACAACAGTTGTTGAATTGATAATGCAAACTATTAAGAAAAATTAGAAAAATATATATGTTTAATTATGCTTTTAAAGTGATTTATAAACATGACATCATTAAGTGCCATGCTCTACAAAATTATGTTAAAGTATAACATAGAGAAGATAAAACTAACATTATATGATTGTAAAAGCAATTGAGTAAGAAACTTCATATTCATAAATTGAATATGTAAAAATAAATAGATGTATACCATTTTATGGTATATTTCATACTAAAAATGTAAACATTATTTAATATTAATAAATCTAACTATATAAATTACTACATAAATTGCTCTAAGAAAAAGGTAGATCTACTCCAAGGATGGTGAAAATACATTTAGTAAAGTAAAATAGTTCTGTATGTCCTAGTAAGTGGAATAAAGTGTGAAAAGTAATAGAAAAACTATAAAAAAATATATATACACTTCACTGTTACAGTGTATTGTGTTGTTTTAACAAAAGAAACTCTAGGAATCAAGTTTATCTTTTTAAACAAGAGCTAAAGTTTAATATCCAGAATTTTAAAAATTTCTAAGGAAGGGATAAATATACCAATTCACAATCCCTTTATTTTATATCAATTCTGATGGCAAAGACTGAGAATTTGCTGTAGCCTGTTGGCCTTTTTTGTGTGGCTGTGGAGGAGGTATATTCATTAACTATCACTCATATGTTTTAGTGGATGAAAGGAGTGACATGTAAGCATGATTTTAATCCCAATATTTGAGTCATAAATTAAAAACTTAAGAAAACAAATTGAACAGAGGTGATGATTAGCAAAACTTTCAAAACTCTCAGACTGAAGAGACTTTCAGTTCCTAGGAAAAAGATACATAATACACCAAGGGAAAGGAGGTAGTTTCTTTTTTTATGAGTTGCCATGAATTATGCTTTTTTGTCCCAGCTCCCTTATTCCAGATTATGATTTCTTTCTGCTTTTACAGAAGGGAAGATCCTTTAAAATTGTAGTTCCAAGAGTATGGTAATAATTGAATAAAAAACACAAGGTAGGAGTCATGTCTTTGAATAAACACTTATCACTCAATGTTTAAACATTCTTAAAATACGTATTTAACATCTAAAGAAACTTCCATTTAATTGTATTAACTTTTTTGAAAAATATAGAAACGTTGTTCAGGGTCTCTAAAACCCATGGCTAAGAAGGGACCGAAGTCATTTTGCATGCAACTTTCTCATTTGAAAATATATGTTGAATAAGAGTGTAAAGTAGATCATATTTAGATAATAGCTGTTTATGAAACACAGTGTCTATTTATCATTGTATTTTCTATCTAAATGCTCTTAAATATTCATTAGGCATATAGTAAATTAATTTAGGGGAAATTGTGTTGAATCTGTGTTCTTTGCCTGTCATTAAGGACAGCACACTTTGCTCAAGGGGTTGTAATATGAGGAATGTGAATTTTACCTGGCAAGTCATTTCAGAATAGTTGAGGAAAATGATAAATTGTCTTTGCTATTTGGTTTACATCTCACTTAGGATTTGCTCCTAAGGGGTTTCTGTATATCTACTGTTATGAGTAACTGAAGAAAGTTGATAATGAGAAAGATAATAATAATCATCTGTTTCTTTCAGCACTTAAAGCTTATTTGCCTTGTTCTTCTCTTGCTTCCCACTTTATCAGCTGGAAAAGCAACTTTCCTCATGAACAAGTTTTTCACAGTAAGCAAACAAATATTATGGATATTGCAGACATAGTTCTGTTAAGCTGCATGCATGTTACCAGGGGATATAAGTAGGAAGTATTCTAATTTTTATGTGTTGTAATGAGGATATATCATTCAAAAGTTGATGCCTGCTGTGATTGAAATATATTGTAATCACATGATGATACCATAATAATTCACCAAGTGAATGTATGTACAGGCATACTGTACAATTAAAATTCTTCATTGTTTCCCTATGACACTACCTGTTCAGTTCAGAATTTTTTTTAATTGTATGTTAGTAGCAGCTGCTTATGATAGACAAGTCCAATTTCTTTAATCTACACTCTTTCCCCAAATGCCTACAGATATCCATAACAAACATTTTCCACTTGTGTGTGTTTTACAGTCATGAATTTGGAATATGAGGAATGAGGAATACGTACATAGATTTACTTAACAATTAATGAATGGTCATTTATGGCAGGTTTTCTGTATAGAGGAAGGCAGCATAAAGTAGCTGTTAAGAATTCTTGAAGTTGAATCTTGGTTCTGCCACTTAACGGCATATGGCATTCAACAAATTACATAAACTCTATGTATCTCAATTTCCTCATCTGGAAATGAGGATTATAATATCTTCCTCAGATTTTTGTGAGGATTAAATTAGTTACATAAGCCATTCTTAGTACACAGTGAATCTTATATACATGTTTGTTAAGTAATATATAGATGTGGTATCAGTGTAACCCATAAAAATCATGTAATGATTTTTTTCCTTCCAGTTCTTCCTCTCTGTAAAATCCTTTGTCATGAATGACCAGGCAGAGCCTCTATTCTTTTCTTGGCACTTCCTTTTCTGCTTTCATCACCTTGTTCTGCTTTTGAGAGTGATGTTGAATACTCAGGTCGTATCTAGGGGGTTGCAAGTACACATATTACCAAGAACTCCATTTCTCTGTAAATAATGGAGGTCAGTTTTTAAAGTACAGAGTGCCTCTCTCCCAACTACAAGTTCAATAACAACTATTTTCTATTCAAGATAATGTCTAGCAGAAAACTTTTGGATGTGACTCTTCCACATCTTGTTATACTTCACTTCTTTTTTTGAGACTACTCATCTCTTCTGCAAAGTGGAATCTTAAATGTGGTCTGGATTTTGTATCACAGAAAGGAAGCCTTCTGGCAGAGTCCTGTAAGAGATGTGCCTTTTGTTAGTTATCCTGTAATTTATTATCTTTTCTCACTACAAAATCCCTGCTGCAGGGGACTAAAAACTCAGAGGCTGTGCCATGGCTTAATCTCAGCATGGGCTTGGATTTACAGTTTAATGGTTCAGTGTTGTGCACTGTGTCTGTAGTCTAAGGATTCACTTTCACTTCCCAGCTCCGCTGCATCCCAATTGTATAACTTTGGGCAGGTTACTTACTTCTTAATCTCTGGTTTCTCATCAAGCATAGTGATTTAAAAAATATTTGCCTAATAGTGTTATTATTTGAATTACATTGCATGTAAAACTTAGCATATTGATAGTATATAGCAAAACCAAAATAATTTATACTATTAATTTAGAATTAAAATCATATGGTTTACACTTCTTTAGTATATGCACATCTCATTTCTAGGCTATGCATGTGGATTACTTTAATGCTTCATTTTAGTTAGCACAGTACTGGGCACATAATAAAACTTTACACAACACTAGTTGACTTAATTTTTCTAAGAGATATAATGAAAATGCATAGTTTACTCATCCCTTACAGTAGATCACCCAATGGCTTAAGTTTTTAGTGAAATAGTAATGAGATGTGTATTATCTTCTGAGAGAATACTTAAAATATCACCTTTCAACATTGACTTGAGATATATGAGCTGTATGGTTGAAATATTCATTGTATTTCCATGTATAAATTAAACATATATTGAAAGTTTGCTAATATTCTACAATTTATATGTTTTTAAAGTACTAGACAGAAAAAGGCAAGAGATTTAAAAGAAATAAATTTTAAAACTATATTTGTTGAGTATAATTAGTATATAGCCAAAGAACTAAACTGAAACAAAAGAGTGGACTTCACAAAGATTGATTTTAATTAAGAAAATAAATTTGAATTATAAGAGTTGTTGGAAAACAACTGCTTTTCTCCATGGGATGGAGTTTTCCTGTCACTTGAAGTGTTCGGTCAGGATGGAAATTTCTATCAAGTTATCCTAGTTTTTTTTTTTTTTTTTAGCGGTACGCGGGCCTCTCACTGCTGTGGCCTCTCCCGCTGCGGAGCACAGCCTCCGGACGCGCAGGCCCAGCGGCCATGGCTCACGGACCCAGCCGCTCTGCGGCACGCGGGATCTTCCCAGACCGGGGCACGAACCCGTGTTCCCTGCATCGACAGGCAGACTCCCAACCACTGCACCACCAGGGAAGCCCAAGTTATCCTAGTTTGATATGAGTTGAACCTAGTTGATGTCTAAAATCAGATCCAAGATTTAACACAAAAATAAAAACAAAGAGTCACATGACATTAGCACTGGCTAAAAGAGTTTCATAGATACCAAAAAGATTGAAATGTATTACAGCTTGCCAATATATGTAAGCCATCATTTAAAAATTTTGTTAACTGTAATATAAAACATACTTATTTCCCTCTTTCCAATACTACCTAATTTTGTTTTTTAGTGTTTCCTAGTATCTTGACTAAAACTTTTCATTTGATTTTTAAGCAAAGTGTAAAACAAAAGAAAACTATTCATGATTGTAATTTGCCATACATTGTACTGTAGTTAGGGTCACCAGATAAAATAAAGGATGTCCAGCTGAATTTAAATTTCAGATAAACAACAAATATTTTTAGTATACATATATCTATAGTATTGTTAGAGGGTTTTATTTGTTAAATCTGGCAGTCCTAACTATAGTGTATATCATATATATCCTTCGTATTTGAAGATGGTTGAATATCTCACATTTTTACATTTGCGTAGTAAATAAAAAATTTTTTTAGCAAGATTTTCTTTAGTACCACAGTTTATCCTCCTTGGGTTGCATAACTGTAAGATTATGTTTGCTAATAGCATGTGATATCCAAAGAATGCTTTGTTATTATTTTTAAATTTTTAATTCTCTATATTAAGACATGTATCAATATATTAGCAGTGAGTACATCTGCATGGAGAAGAGAATAATTTTCCCAGTACCTAGCTTATGTATGTGTACCTGTGTGTGTGTGTATGTGTGTGTGTTGTTGTTTTAATATATGACTTGACTTTATTCATTTTTATTATGTGAACATATTTTCTAAACTTGTATTGAGTATTGATATGTGTAAATACACAGCCCAATAAGCATGTTTCCTAAAACAAATCTTTGCTTTAGATCTTTTATTGGTGCATTCTAATGTGTATTTTATCATTGATTTCTTTTGTTTTCTTGTCAGTTAATCTGTTGAACCATTTTTTTTTGAACCATTTTTTTCTACGATAAAACAGACAGTTAATTCAAAATGCTTATATAACTTTCTGAACATTTCTATTCTTACTATTACTATACTACTACTATGACTGTCTAAATATGTCAGTCTTATTTTATGCACGATTGATTTAGAATCCAGATTTGCTTTTTAAGATATACCTGATATTAATACATAGTTCTCTAAAGAATAGCATGTTTTCTTCCAGTTTTTGTGAAAGTTAAGTGAATTCTCACAACTACTTCTTAAAAAAGTTAGTATATAGGGTTTCTACAGAATCCTGAGAAGACACAGGTTTACCATCCCTGGTTATGAAGCTGTGCTGTTTTTGATTGTTAAAGGCAATGATGTTATGTGTGAGGGGTGTGTTTATATGGAGGGAAGGGTATTTTTATTTTTTGTCGGCATAATCTCTTTTGGATTTAACATTAATGCAAGGAAAATTAAGATAAAATTAGGCTATACTGGTGATATACGTTCCAATTTTAGTAACTGTGCTTTTCTAAAGATTATATGCAGTGGAAAATATTATTTATCTGTACTCTGATAAGTAATATTAAAACATAATGCTCTAAAATATGGGGGTAAATATAATGACATAAAATTATTTTCATATTTGAGTATCGAATTACAACGTAGTGAAACTAAACTCTTTGTTCTGGCTTGCTGTCTCTCATGCGCTGACAACGACCCCTAGTGGTAAGATATAGACTGCCTATTAAGTATTCATTTCTCTTGCTTCTCAGCTATTTTTTTTTAAATAATGATTTGAATCATAATTAGAGGAATAATAAGCAAATTTGGTTATTAAATGAGAAAGCGAAACAAGAATTTTAAGAATTAAATTTTGTTTATGTTGCTTAGTATCCCTAAAGAAATATGTAGTAAAAGTAACTGACAAAATTTCTGAGTGAACAAATTAGTCTGTACAGCCAATACAAAAAATAGCATAAATACTTCTATTTTCCTATTTTCATATAAGTAGGGAAATTTTAAAAGACTTAGCACTTGAAGCTGTCATTTAAAATGAAGTTACATATGTTTTAGTGATTGTACCTTTGCAGTTTATTTTAACTCTCAAAAGATATGCACCACTGAGTGCTTAATCTATTTAAATCATTACCCATAAGGATTAATTCACTTTATTTATTTATTTATTTTTTCATCCCACCCCCACCCCCGCTTTACCCACTTGGTGTCCATACGTTTGTTCTGTACATCTGTGTCTGTATTTCTGCCCTGCAAACCGGTTCATCTGTACCATTTTTCTACATTCCACATATATGCATTAATATAGGGTATTTGTTTTTCTCTTTCTGACTTACTTCACTCTGTATGACAGTCTCAAGGTCCATCCATGTCTGTACAAATGACCCAATGTCATTCTTTTTATGGCTGAGTTATATTCCATTGTATATATGTACCACATCTTCTTTATCCATTCATCTGTTGATGGGCATTTAGGTTGCTTCCATGACCTAGCTATTGTAAATAGTGCTGCAATGAACATTGGGGTGCACGTGCCTTTTTTTTTTTTTTTTTTTTTTTTGCGGTATGCGGGCCACTCGCTGTTGTGGCCTCTTCCGTTGCAGAGCACAGGCTCCAGACGTGCAGGCTCAGCAGCCATGGCTCACGGGCCTAGCTGCTCCATGGCATGTGGGATCCTCCCGGACCGGGACACGAGCCTGTGTCCCCTGCATTGGCAGGCAGACTCTCAACCACTGCGCCACCAGGGAAGCCCACACGTGTCTTTTTGATTTATGGTTTTCTCTGGGTATATGCAGAGTAGTGGGATTGCTGGGTCATATGGTAATTCTACTTTTAGTTTTTTAAGTAACCTCCATACTGTTCTCCATAGTGGCTGTATCAATTTACATTCCCACCAACAGTGTAAGAGAGTTCCCTTTTCTCCACGCCCTCTCCAGCATTTGTTTTTTGTAGATTTTCTGATGATGCCCATTCAAACTGGTGTGAGGTGATAGCTCATTGTAGTTTTGATTTGCATTTCTCTAATAATTAGTGAGGTGAGCAGCTTTTCATGTGACTCTTGACCATCTGTATATCTTCTTTGAATAAATGTCTATTTAGATCTTCTGCTTATTTTTCAGTTGAGTTGTTTGTTTTTTCAATATTGAGCTGCATGAGCTGTTTATATATTTTGGAGATTAATCCTTTGTCAGTGATTGTTTGCAAATATTTTCTGCCATTCTGAGGATTGTCTTTTCCTCTTGTTTATTGTTTCCTTTGCTGTGCAAAAGCTTTTAAGTTTCATTAGGTCCCATTTGTTTATTTTTGTTTTTATTTCTACTTCTCTAGGAGGTGGGTCAAAAAGGATCTTGCTGTGATTTATGTCATAGAATGTTCTGCCTATGTTTTCCTCTAAGAGTTTTATAGTGTCTGGCCTTACATTTAGGTCTTTAGTCCATTTTGAGTTTATTATTGTCTGTGGTGTTAGGGAGTGTTCTAGTTTAATTCTTTTACATGTAGCTTTCCAGTTTTCCCAGCACCACTTACTGAAAAGACTGTCTTTTCTTCATTGTTTATTCTTGCCTCCTTTGTCATAGATTAGTTGATCATAGGTGCATGGGTTTACCTCTGAGCTTTCTATCCTGTTCCATTGATATATTTTTCTATTTTTTGCCAGTTCCATCATATTGTCTTGATTACCGTAGCTTTGTAGTATAGTCTGAAGTTAGGGAGCCTGATTCCTCCAGCTCCATTTTTTTCCCCTCAAGATTGCTTTGGCTATTTGGGGTCTTTTGTGTTTCCATACAAATTTAAGATTTTTGTACTAGTTCTGTAAAAAATGCCATGGTAATTTGATAGGGATTGCATTGAATCTGAAGATTGCTTTGGGTAGTATAGTCATTTTCACAATATTGATTCTTCCAATCCAAGAACATGGTATATCTCTCCATCTGTTTTTGTCATCGTTGATTTCTTTCATCAGTGTCTTATAGTTTCTTGAGTACAGGTCTTTTGTCTCCTTAGGTAGGTTTATTCCTACGTATTCTATTCTTTTTGTTGCAGTGGTAAATGGGAGTGTTTCCTTAATTTCTCTTTCAGATTGTTCATCATTAGTGTATAGGAATGCAAGAGATTTCTGTGCATTAATTTTGTATCCTGCAACGTTACCCAATTCATTGATTAGCTCTAGTAGTTTTCTAATAACATCTTTAGGATTCTCTATATATAATATTAAGTCATCTGCAAACAGTGGCAGTTTTACTTCTTCTTTTCCAATTTGTATTCCTTTTATTTCTTTTTCTTCTCTGATTGCCATGCCTAGGACTTCCAAAACTATGCTGAATAATAGTGGTGAGAGTGAACATCCTCGTCTTGTTCCTGATCATAGAGGAAGTGGTTGCAGTTTTTCACCATTGAGAATAGTGGAAGTTTTACTTCTTCTTTTCCAATTTGTATTCCTTTTATTTCTTTTTCTTCTCTGATTGCCATGCCTAGGACTTCCAAAACTATGTTGAATAATAGTGGTGAGAGTGAACATCCTTGTCTTGTTCCTGATCGTAGAGGAAGTGGTTGCAGTTTTTCACCATTGAGAATGATGTTGGCTGTGGGTTTGTTGTATATGGCCTATATTATATTGAGGTAGGTTCCCTCTATGCCTACTTTCTGGAGAGTTTTATCATAAATCAGTGTTGAAATTTGTCAAAATCTTTTTCTACATCTATTGAGATGATCATATGCTTTTTATCTTCAAGTTGCTAATATGGTGTATCACATTGATTGATTTGCATATATTGAAGAATCCTTGCATCCTTGGGAAAAATCCCACTTGATCTCGGTGTATGATGCTTTTAATGTGTTGTTGGATTCTGTTTGCTAGTATTTTTTTGAGGATTTTTGCATCAATATTCATCAGGGATATTGGTCTGTACTTTTGTAGTATCTTTGTCTGGTTTTGGTGTCAGGGTGATGGTGGCCTCGTAGAATGAGTTTGGGAGTGTTCCTTCCTCTGCAATTTTTGGAAGAGTTTGAGACGGATGGGTGTTAGCTCTTCTCTAAATGTTTGATAGAGTTCATGTGTGAAGCCATCTGGTCCTGGACTTTTGTTTGTTGGAAGATTTTTTATCAGAGTTTCAATTTCATTACTTGTGATTGGTCTGTTCATATTTTCTATTTCTTTCTGGTTCAGTCTTGGAAGGTTATGCCTTTCTAAGAACTTGTCTATTTCTTCCAGGTTGTCCAATTTATCGGTATAGAGTTGCTTGTAGTATTCTCTTATGATAATTGTATTTCTGTGGTGTCCATTGTAACTTCTCCTTTTTCATTTCTAATTTTATTGATATGAGTCCTCTCCCTCTGTTTCTTGATGAATCTGGCCAAAGGTTTATCAATTTTGTTTATCTTCTCCAAGAACCAGCTTTTAGTTTTATTGATCTTTGCTATTGTCTTCTTTGTTTCTATTTCATTTATTTTGCCTCTGATCTTTATGATTTCTTTCCTTCTACTAACTTTGGGTTTTGTTTGTTCTTCTTTCTCTAGTTCCTTTGGGTGTAAGGTTAGATTGTTTATTTGAGATTTTTCTTGTTTCTTGAAGTAGGCTCGTATTGCTATAAACTTCCCTCTTAGAACTGCTTTTGCTGCATCCCATAGGTTTTGGATCATCATGTTTTCGTTGTCCTTTGTTTCCAGGTATTTTTTGATTTCCTGTTTGATTTCTTCAGTGATCTCTTGGTTATTTAGTAACGTATTGTTTAGCCTACATCTGTTTTTGCTTTTTACGTTGTTTTACCCTGTAATTGATTTCTAGTCTCATAGCATTGTGGTTGAAAAAGATGCTTGAGATGATTTCAATTTTCTTAAATTTAAAAAGCCTTGATTTGTGATCAAGATGTGATCTATCCTGGAGAATGTTCTATGTGCACTTGAGAAAGAAGTGTAGTCTGCTGCTTTCAGATGGGATATCCTATAAATATCAATTAAATCTATCTGGTCTATTGTGTCATTTAAAGCTTGCATTTCCTTATTAATTTTCTGTCTGGATGATCTGTCCATTGGTGTAAGTGAGGTGTTAAAGTACCCAATATTATTGTGTTACTCTCAATTTCGTCTTTTATGGTTGTTAGCATTTGCCTTATGTATTGAGGTGCTCCAATGTTGGTTGCATATATATTTATAAATGTTATATCTTCTTCTTGGATTGATCATTTGATCATTATGTAGTGTCCCTCCTTGTCTCTTGTAACATTCTTTATTTAAAGTTCATTTTATCTGATATGAGTACTGCTACTCCAGCTTTCATTTGATTTCCATTTGCATGGAGTATCTTTTTCCATCCCCTCACTTTCAGTCTGTATGTGTCCCTAGGTCTGAAGTGGGTCTCTTACAGACAGCATATATATGTGTCTTGTTTTATATCCATTCAGCAAGCCTTTGTCTTTTGGTTGGAGCATTTAATCCATTCACATTTAAGGTAATTATCGATATGTATGTTCTTGTTACCATTTTCTTAATTGTTTTTGTAGGTCCTTTTCTTCTCTTGTGTTTCCCACTTAGAGAAGTACCTTTAGGCTCTGAATTCTCTTAGCATTTGCTTGTCTGTAAAGTTTTTGATTTCTCCATCAAATCTGAATGAGATCCTTCCTGGGTAGAGTAATCTTGGTTGTACGTTCTTCCCTTTCTTCACTTTAAATATATTTTGCCATTCCTTACTGGCTTGTAGAGTTTCTGCTGAGAAATCTGCTGTTAACCTTATGGGAGTTCCCTTGTATGTTATTTGTCGTTTTTCCCCTGTTGCTTTTAATAATTTTTCTTTGTCTTTAATTTTTGTCAATTTGATTACTATGTATCTTGATGTGATTCTCTTGGGTTTATCCTGCCTGTTATTCTCTGTGCCTCCTGGACTTGGATGGCTATTTCCTTTCCCATGTTAGGGAAGTTTTTGACTATAATCTTTTCAAATATTTTCTCGGGTCCTTTCTCTCTCCCTTCTCCTTCTGGGGCCCCTATAATGTGAATGTTGGTGCATTTAATGTTGTCCCAGAGGTCTCTTAGGCTGTCTTCATTTCTTTTCATTCTTTTTTCTTTATTCTGTTCCATGGCAGTGAATTCCACCATTCTGTCTTCCAAGTCACTTATCCGTTCTCCTGCCTCAGTTATTCTGCTGTTGATTCTTTCTAGTGTATTTTTTCATTTCAATTATCGTATTGTTCATCTCTGTTCTTTAATTCTTCTGGGTCTTTGTTAGACATGTCTTGCGTCTTCTCAGTCTTCGCCTCCATTTTTTTTCCAAGGTCCTGGGTCATCTTCACTATCAATATTCTGAATTCTTCTTCTGGAAGATTGCCTATCTCCACTTCATTTCGTTGTTTTTCTGGGGTTTTGTCTTGTTCCTTCATCTGGTACATAGTCCTTTGCCATTTCATTTGGTCTGTCTTTCTGTGAATATGGATTTTGTTCCACAGGCTGCAGGATTGTAGTTCTTCTTGCTTCTGCTCTCTGCCCTCTTGTGGATGAGCCCATCTAAGAGGCTTGTACAAGCTTCCTGATTGGACGGACTAGTTGTGGGTATAGCTGGGTGTTGCTCTGGTGGGCAGATCTCAGTCAAACTTTAATCCACTTGTCTGTTGATGATGGGGCTGAGTTCCCTCCCTGTTGGTTGTTTGGCCTGAGGCGGCCCAGCACTGAAGCCTAGAAGCTCTTGGGTGGGGATAATCGTGGACTCCAGGAGGACTCATGCTAAGGAGTACTTCCCAGAACTTCCAGTGCCAGTGTCCTTGTCCCTGCGGTGAGCCACAGACACCCCCTCTACCTCTGCAGGAGACCATCCAACACTAGCAGGTAGTTTGGTGCAGTCTCCTATGAGGTCACTGCTGCTCCCCCGGATCCTGATGCACATGCTACTTTGTGTGTGCCCTCCAAGAGTGGAGTCTCTATTTCCCACAGTCCTGTTGAAGTCCTGCCATCATATGCCACTAGCCTTCAAAGTCTGATTCTCTGGGAATTACTCCTCCCATTGCTAGACCCCCAGGTTGGGAAGCCTGACATGGGGCTCAGAACCTTCTCTCCAGTGGGTGGACTTCTGTGGTATAATTGTTCTCCAGTTTGTGAGTCACCCACCCAATGGTTATGGGATTTTATTTTATTGTGATTGCGCCCCTCCTACAGTCTTATTGAGACTTTTCCTTTGTCTTTGCATATGGGGTTTCTTTTTTGGTGAGTTCCAGTGTTATCTTGTTGATGATTGTTCAGCAGTTAGTTGTGATTCCAGTGCTCTTGCAAGAGGGAGTGAGTGCACATCCTTCTACTCTGCCACCTTGAACCAATCCAGGATTAATTCACTTTAGACCTCTGTAGCAGTAGCATTTTTTAAAAGTGCATTGTAAGACTTTCTGTATGGGAACACTATAGGAAATTGTAACAGATGTTGTCAACAAACTATACAGAATACAAAACTAAGCTTATTTTTTCCCTTCCTGCTTTCACTTTAGAAACCCTAGATTGTCTCTTTCGAATTATACATAACATGAGATTTGTCAGTATTCAGTGCAATAAACAACTGTCATGTAAATAAAACATAAGATCATTAGCTTTTTTATGCACTTAAAGTATACTTGAGGGTCGTTATGCTTTATTACAATATCCTGGCCTGCTATGACTCTTTCTGAAAGAATATTGTAATACTATTTCATTGTTTAAAAATATCCACTGCACTTAAGTTATGAGGCTGTAGTAGAAAGAATTAATACCATACATTGTAAAGAAAATATTATCTATGATGATCTCAGAGATTGTTCCATGGAGAGCAGCTCTGTGGGATGCTATTAGGTGTTCCCACTATGAAGGAGTGTATTAGGAAAAGAAAAAAAGAGAGAGACAGAGAAATATTAGATTTAAAATGGTTGAAAAGGCTTCTTTATTATAGATGCCTTAATGTCTGACTCTCTGAGAAAGGGTTATAGAATACAGTGTTTTTCAAATTAATCTAATGCAGACTTTTTGCATGCAGTATATAGTTGAAATAATGTGGAAAATGCTGACCTCTGTATTTCTTCAGATTCTTCAAATGTTTTATTCTTTGCATTTTTTTTTTGTTGATATATATGTACAGAAGTGTGTAAGGTCAAAGAGCTGGATGTGGGAATGGAATAAGGCAGGTTTTTTTTTTTCCCCCAAGTACATAAAATGGGAGGATCTCTCCTTGAAGGTGGATAGTTCTCATCTCCTACAGTTTGTGGAAGATATTTATATCACTTTAATGTGCCCCTTTAAGCTGCTCCCTACAGTCACAAAAATTTTACCTGGTGTTAAATACAGATTTTGCTCCAGGGCAGCATCTGAGGGAGAGTGTGATCCTAGCCCTCTAGGGCATAAGATGTCATTCTTTTTTGTTAAATGGCAACCAAAATATATGACTTTATTATTATAGAACTTCTCCCTAAACCTCTACTCTCTTCTGAAATGAATGTTGCACTCCTTCTTTTTATATATTTTTTAGTTGGATATCCCAGACTCCCGTAACTGATAAAAAAAAATTTAAAAGCTGATGCTTTTCTATGGCAACTAATGAAAATTTCATCATTCCTATAACATTTATTTTTTATATTGGAAATATTTTTCAAATGAATTAAGCCAAAATAATTATTCAGAATATCAGAGCTCAACATTACTTATATAATCTGCTTGCAGAAATTATTAGTTATTTTTCTAAAAAATAATTAATGATTTTTTTCACACCTTTAACAGCAATATACCCTTACAGTTTTACCCTCTAATAAGTGAATGACCTACATTATTAAATATGGGATTTACTTTCCATCTTCCATTGATAGGAGTTTATTAAACGTTTGAATAGTTACTTCCAGAGTTGTGCTGTGAAAAAAGAAATGTTTATTATTTTTAGATAATCAGTAATAACATTAACTTTCTGAATAAATATACTTTCAGGGAACTGATCCCTTGGAAATGCATGGGACATTCTTCTTTGGTGAGCTAAAGACTTTGCCATTAAGGCAGGGGTCCCCAACCACTGGGCCACAGACCAGTATCAGTCCATGGCCTGTTAGGAACCGAGGTGCACAGCAGGAGGTGAGCGGCAGGTGAGTGAGCGAAGCTTCATCTGTATTTACAGCTGCTCCCCATCATTCACATTACCGCCTCCTGTCAGATCAGCGATGGCATTGGATTCTCATAGGAGAACCCTACTGTGAACTGCACAGGCGAGGGATCTAGGTTGTGTGCTCCTTATGAGAATCTAATGCCTGATGATCTGAGGGGGAGCTGAGGTGGTGATGCTAACACTGGGGAGTGGCTGCAAATACAGATTATCATTAGTAGAGAGGTTCGACTGCACAGAGACCATAATAAATCAATTGCTTGCAAACTCATATCAAAACCCTATCAGTGAGTGGCAAGTGACAATTAAGCTGCATCTTACAGAGTAGATTGGGCATAAGCAACACACTTTGGGTGTCACTGTCTGTCATCTCCCCCAGATGAGACCATCTAGGTGCAGGAAAACAAGCTCAGGGCTCCGACTGATTCTACATTATGGTGACTTGAATAATTATTTCGTTATATATAACAATGTAATAATAATAGAAATAAAGTGCACAATAAATGCAATGCACTTGATTCATCCTGAAACCATCCCCGCCTCTGGTCCCTGGAAAAGTTGTCTTCCACAAAACCAGTTCCAATTTCTCAAAGGGGAACACTACATTAAGGTATAGACTAGAGCTCAGTTTATAGTTCTGTTCTTCAGACTCTGCACTAAAATTACTGTGTTTTCCAAAGGATTTGTTTAAATATTCTCTTATTTTATTTTCACAGAACCCCAGTGAGGAAAGTAGACTCCCAGTTGCTTTTGATTTGGAATAGTATAAATTCTTCCAATTATATTTAAGGGGTAGGATTTGTTTATTTTATTCAAAATCCTCAATCCTGGGAAATACAAAAAAAAAAAGATTCTAGAGCCATAGGGTTATTTTCAGACTTCAAATTGTAGCTGTATGTTTTTGCTTTTGTTTTTAATTGGAACTTTTGCTAGACACTTGGAAAAAATCAGTGTGGTAACATTACTTCAGGGGAATATTAAGAAGAAAAAGTATTATTTTCCTCCTGTTTTGTTTTATTTATTAGTGTAATTAATGTCATTTAACTTACTGTTAATATTAAAAAGTGACAAAAGAGTTGACTTTAAGTCTCATAGGACTATATGTTTCTCTTTCATAAATTATTTTTTAATTAGCTTTCTGTTTTATTTAATTGATTCTAGTTGCAAAATAATGTACTTTAACACTTAGACATTCAAATCTTATGAAATGAAGAGAGTCTTTGCCTTTGTGAAGGACTAAACTAGTGGGCAACATAAAAAGACTAGAAGAGAATTGACATTTTAGTCATATAATCTTATTTAAGGTCCTTAACCTCTTTACTCTTCTTTCCCCAGGATAAATACCTAATTAGAGTAAAATACTTTTTTTTTTAACTGAAGAGTTATCAATTTCCCTAAATGTATATTTTTCAAAAACACAAACTTAATAAACAATTTAAGGTTTGCATACAAATTCAAAAACACTTGTTTTAGGGTTCTAAATATTTAAAATTCAAACTGATATGAATATTAATAAGCTGACTTCTAAGTGGAAAGTGATCCCCTTTGAGAAATTGGACATAAAAACCATTAGAGTTCTTTTGGACAATATATTATACATCTATGCATGTATTATTTAAGTTGTGTGTTTATATATTAAACACTAAATAGACTCATATAAGTTAAATGTATAATATAATGGATATATAAACATGCACACATGTGTGTATATATATGTTATATATATGTATAAATTACAGTTTTACATTACTCTTGTTTTGTGGCAGTCTTCTTGAGTATCTCACCATCTATACAAAATCATTTTAAAATGTATGCTTCTGCAGCAGTTTTATCAATTTATACCACATCATTTATTTGTGTAATGATAATGAAATGTGTCATTACAGTGAGCTGAAATAGCTCAGCTACATTTTTATATGTAGGTACATGTACACATAACTCATGTACTTTATTAGATTTTTTAAAATATATTTTTAAAATTTATTTATTTATGTTTGGCTGCGTTGGGTCTTCATTGCTGAGCCCAGGTGTTTTCTAGTTGTGGCGAGCAGGGACTACTCTTTGTTACAGTGTGTGGGCTTCTCATTGCAGTGGCTTCTCTTGCTGTGGAGCACAGACTCTAGGCGGGCAGGCTTAAGTAGTTGCAGCACGTGGGCTCAGTAATTGTGGCTCATGGGCTCTAGAGCACAGGCTCAGTATTTGTGGTGCACGGGCTTAGTTGCTCCGTGGCATGTGGGATCTTCCCGGACCAGGGATCAAACCCATGTCCCCTGCATTGGCAGGAAGATTCTTAACCACTGGGCCACCAGGGAAGTCCCTAGATTTTTTAAATTAGACATGGCAAGTGGAATTATTCCTTGAATTTGTTCATTTTCCTACAATTGTAAAGTATTTCTGGAGTGATAGACTATGTTCTGATTTCCAGGGTTCAGATATCCTGTTGTGATCTACTTACACTGCAGCTCAGTTATCAATATCTTCTAGTTCTGCCATTGAAGGATTGAAAATTTACTCTTTCTTTTCCCTTTGAGTGTCATTACCACCTGCTTTCATCTCCCCATTATCTGCTTACCATAACTGACTCTAACTGTTCTCTGCATTAGTCATGTTAACAATAATTGAACAAGCCTACATGCAGCAGAATAAAAATGTCATTCCCTTACTAAAACACTTTCCTATTAGTGGTCTCCAAACTCTGCATAAACAATGCCTCTTCATCTCTCTCTTCCATTGCATCTCGCTAAAAACAGCCCCTGACAAGTTGGTATGTCTGAAAGTTATCTGACCAGTCTGCCAAGCATTTGACATTTTTAACTTCTGTTCCTTTATTTATGCATATATTTGTTCTTTCTTTCAAGTTATCCTTAAAGGCATAGATCAGCTAATTCCCTTCAGAAATCCTGACTAATTGTCTTCACCTATGGTTCAGGATGTTAAACCAGTGTATAATTTTATGTGTGTACAAATTATTGACTTAATATTTTACTATTTTATAAATGAAGATACTACAACTCAGAGAAGAGCAATAAAGGTATCCATCCAAAGTCTCATACACCATCTAAAATAATTTGCATTGTTTTAATAAGTGTATTTTTAATAGAATTAGTATTCAAATAATTTACTAACATATATTACATGGGACCCGAAGAATATTTTAACCACTTGAGGAATAACTTTGTTTCTGGTTGGTAAAATCTTTAATTTCCTAATGACCTAAAACTATTTAGAACAGTACAAAGAACATTTTTATTTCTGAACTGTTTAAGAAGTTGCCACACAATGTCCCCTTACCTTAGGATACGTAGAGGGTATTTTCTCTAAACAAGTACATTCTTATGCATAACTACCAAAAGACCCACCAAGGTCAGGAAATGAATATTGATATATTATAACCATCTAACATCCGACTTCTATTTATAAGATATATAATATTTATTTATTTTTCTAAATTAAATTAAGTGTGACCTAGTCTTGTATTCACTAAGGATAGCAGGAAATTGGATGTCAGATATTTTAGAAAAGGCCCTCTCCATCTTCACAGAATCCCATTTGAGTCTAGGACCTTTCAGTTAGCCTTAAAAAATTCTTGGTCTTTGACTTTTCTCAGTGTTCTTTCTCCTGGCTTCAGCCTTTGAAGGCTTACTGCTTCATCACACAGTGGGTTTAGGTTTGTGTTGGTTCACTCAGTGGCAAATTCGTCCCTAGCCAAGTGTAGTTGAATATTTACCTTAGAATATGCAAGCTTAGGGGAAAAATGGGGAAGGGAACCTATATTATTGGACAATGCCACCTTTTGACTATGGAAAATTAACTTTATATTTCTTACTTATCTATCACACTTTCCTGATCATAGTACTATGCAAGCAGCAAGAACTTAATACATTCTTATATATGCTTATTTTCTCATATATGTTGTACAAATGTTTACAGGATATTTAAAAATAGTTTTCATCCAAAAATGAGCTAAATTATACTTCAAAATATGACAGTGATTATGAGCTAAGTACAATGCAATAATTATTTCTCAGAGTTTTGCCCCTGATGTTCTCCTGGATAAGTAAGTTAAATCAGAACTTTTATGATCTCTAGTAATGCTTGGGGGAAATATCTTCCAACTTCTTCTTTAAGAAAATAACAAAAAAAATAACATTAACTCTTCTCCCCAAAATTATAATTTTGGTAGATTACATATTTGTATAATTTAAGAATGTTTGCATATTAATAGACAAGGCTAACAAGTAATAGTCACATTTCTTGACAGATAATATAAGAATAAATTTTTATGTTTACTCATTAGTAAACATATATATTCATTGTTATATGTATGTTATATATGTATCTTTAGTCATATAAATTATTTCAATCTTTATGTATAATTATCTGATTTTAATTAACATTTGATATAATTGTAATAGATTGTCAACTGAATTCAGTGGTATATATAAATAGGAAAATGATAGACTTCATCATTAACTGCTTCCAGACTTGCTCTGACTTTGCTCTGATTTTTCCCACATAATTTGACAAATCTAGCTCATAGATTTCTGATGACTTTCAACTATAAGAACAGTTTCACTTTTGATAATTAAAACTATCTTTCCTGTATTCATAAATCCAATCTGGTAGTTCCGTCTTGCATTCCCTTATTGATTCTCTTCTTCTTCCACTGCAGACCTCATCCATGGCCCAGAGACCAGCTGTGGAAATTTTGCCATGATCTCTTTTTTCCTTTTCCGTTAATATTTTGTTTCTGAGCCTCCTTGATTATGGCCAGGGGAATGGAATGTGAGGAAGAGGGACTAGGTTCAGCTGTATTCTGGCTCTCGGTGCCTCTTTTATGGCAGGTATCCATTATAAAATATGATAAAGAACACTGCATAAGAAATTTATGTATAGTGCTATCTCTAATCAGAAGCACATACCTAATTTTAAAAGAATAACTAAATATATTATCTTTACATTCATATAAAGAGCTTAGAAAATAAAACAATCACAAGAGAACAGAAAATTTTGGTTAAAAAAAAAAAAAGGAGAGAAATCAATCAATTAGGAAGGAAACAGAATGGATTAATGCAAGAACTGATGCTTTGGTCAAAATTTAAAATAAAATAGCACACTTCTAGTCTGATCAAAGAAAGAGATATTAAAGGACACATAAGAGAGAAACACTCTTAAGGAGAGCATCTCTAAAACACAAAAATGTCCTTCATACTAATTCATAATAAAATGGTGATTTTGTGATAGGTAAATTGCATATAAATAAAACTAAAAAACTTTGCTGACAAATATAAGTGAAAATTGACAAATCATGAAAAATACTGTTTTTGAATATTCATATGTATAGGTTACCTTTCTCTCACAAATCAATCAATAATAGTAACAGAAATTGAATAACAATCGTAATGGAGTTGTTTTTAACCTTAATTTGATCAAATTATTCTTAATCTGAAATAATATATGCTTGGGAGTAATCTAGAGAATTTAAACATTAAGAATGAGAGGAAAGAGCTGAAGAATTAATAGAAAACTAAATAAATAGCATAGACTGTAAAGAAACTAATGTAAATGTCCTAATGGAGATTTAATTTTTGTTAGCAGCAGGCTAAGAATTTACTGTTTTTATTTCACTTGCTTAACTAACATCTTTGAGTTCCTATAAGTACCAGGGACTCTTCTAGGTGATAGTCACAGAGAGCAGGTAAAGCCCCTGCTCTCTTTGGTTTTAAAGGGCAGTGGTGAAACGGCTAATAAACAAATGAACTGATACAAGTGGTCTTGAAGAAAGGTAAATCATAAGGATACATATGAGAGAGAGTGACTGGAAAGCACTGGGGTCACTTTAGCATTGAGTTATCAACATGACCTTTCTATGGAGGTGATATTGGAGCTGAAACCTGAATGATATGATGTCAGCCTTAGCAAAATTGGGGAGAGTAGTGGGCATTATGTTTTCCAGTAAGAGGAAAAGGGAAAAGGAGCTTGACATACTTGAGGGACAATTCACGCCAGTATGGCTAGAGATTAATGAATGGAAAATGGAGTTGGATGGTAGGAGGTATGGTCAGAGTGATAGGGAATTTTAGGAGTAGATAGGGAATTTGAACTTAGTTAAATACAGCAAGAAACCGGAAATCCAGGGAGTGACATGATTTGACTTATATTTTTAAATTACTATTCTTGTTTGTTTGATGTCTCATGTTTGTATCTATAGACATATCCAGTTGCTAGGCTTCCTATGGACAGTCCTTTCAATTAGCTTCCTGAATATTTTCACTTTGCATCCAGATGTCTTGCTATTGGCACTCAGGGAGTAGATGGATGATGGAGGAAAATACAACTCCTTGAGATATTTTTAAAATTTCTGTTTATTCTGAGGATGATTTGGGAGTCTGTTAAAAGCCATCCGAAAATAAGCACTGTGCTTGTGCTATCTCAGATGAGAATAATTTAGCACTTTTGTTATTTTCACTCACAGTTAGAATGTCTGTTTTCATTTGTTTCACAAGTATAAATTGGTACTATGAAAATTATCATAAAGCTTTGTCACTGAATAGAATTAGAAGTATATGAAAACTCATGACTGTATTGTGCTTGACTTGCTTTTGACATCCCAGGTCTTTTGGTTCATAGTATATTTTGGAGAAAAATATGCTCTTAACAGCTTAGGTTGTATTTTAATATTACTAGGTATCTACTCAGTGGAAAAGGCTCTATTTTAGGAAATAGATACCTAGAAGCTAAGCACTTGTTAACCGAATTATACTGAACTTAATTTTTTTCTCAATTGTATGAAAGGGATTATATGATCCAGCTTTGTGTGTTCATGTGTGTGTGTACACATAGGTGATTTTCATTGTGCCTGTGCATGCTTGCAAACATGGTATTTGAAGCAGGCAATACAATTGCCTACAGAACAGGAGGTAGTCTTGTAACTCTGTATAAAGAAAAATTAGTCCATTAAGTCCTTTAGAAGGATAAGTCCAGTCACCTAAGCAAGTATTTTTTTTTTAATTACTCCTGTCATGTCCTAGAAAGAGTCAAAGAGAATCTCTGATGGAGTCCTTACTTTTGAGTATCTTTCTATAATATGCATAATGTGTATGCTTATGGTGCCCTACCGTATTCTTGGTTTCTCAAAGTGCTCCTCTACTTGGATCTTACAACGTTAGTAAGTTGGTATGATAGGAACTATTACCTGCACATGGCGTGATCACCATGTTGCATCACTTAATTCTGGATTGCATCATCTAAAATGTGTGAAACTTAGACTATTTAAATATTAAAATATCCTGACTTGTTTCCAGCAAAACATGAAATATTCAAGCCAACAGCCTTTTGTGAAAAATAGCATATTTTTATCAGTTGTTCACTTTCTAATATCTTTGAAGTCCCGGAAGCATGACTCTTTCTATTTGAGTGTCAGATTATGAAGTATGTGTGAATATAGAAATAATTTGGACAGTTTTATGGGGAGCTTGACTTGTAATGTTATAAAATGAAATAAACAGGTTGATTTGAACACTTTTAAAGTGATTTATAATGTTTATACACATCTGTTGGTTCTACTTTTCGGTAAACCTGCCAATTAATTTTTGTAATATAAGAAATATGACCTCTTCAAAAGAAGCATATGCACCCATTTATATTAGACAGAAAAAAGGTAATTCTCCCCATCTTAATTTTTTGGTGCCTTGTAACTAGTACAAGAGAAACAATGGCACAATAAAATTCTATTGAGTAGAGTTCTCACTGTTGTTAGGAAATTATATTCTCACTATCAACATGACATGTGCCGGATATATTGCTTCAGAATTGAAATATGAAAGGAAAAGGACAGAAGAATTAGGGATGTCCAGACATACTGTGGTATCACTTACAATAATGAGTTTACTGGCTAGGAGAAAGGATGTATTTATAGCACACCTAGATCTCTTGAGTTGTAGACAGTATTATTCAGAAAATTATTAGGATTGACTATTGCTATACCTTCTTACTTAATATATACCAATGTGGTAAATCATAATTAAAAGTATGGACTTTGTGGTCACACAGGGCAGGTTTCAATTGACAGTTTACTAAGTGTGCTCTTACACAATTTAAATAAACACTTTGAACCTTGGGTATTTTAACTTTAATATGGGGCTCATAATTATGGGGTTCATGGTAGTGTGCACTTCAGTGGGTTGTTTTGAGGATCAAAGAGATTAGGCACATAAATACCTTACTACAGTGTCCACAAATAGTGGCTATTATTTTATTAAAGAAACAAGTTATTAAATATTCTTAGTCCATCAGAAAGCTCTTGGCTTCCAAAATCTTGTTTCTAAAAACAGTTGTTAGCCCACAATTTCCTTATTATTTTTTACTTCCCCTATTTTCCATTTTTCTCATCAAATTTATTCATTAAATCCATTTTTGCTGGTATTTTTGTACAGATTTATGTAGAATTCAGAGAAGTATGAATTATCTGTATTTTCTAAATGTTCACACTCTATATTGTATATGTGTGCATATTAAAAATATTTAAATAGCAGTTGGCCCTTTTACAGCATTATCTCATTTGACTTTGAATATAAACCTGAACTATATTTTGTTTTGCATTTCTGTTTACCGATGTGGAAACTAAGATCTTGTCCTAGGTTATACAGATAATAAGTAGGCCATAATCAGAGTTGGCCTTCAGATTTCAAATCCAAGGCCTTTCTAACATTACAAACCAAGTCAGTATAGGAAAAATGCTATTTGAGTAATGAAGTCAGTAAATACTTGCATGTACCTTGAATAGAGTAATGATTCATACATGGCCTGTGCTTGTGATACCTCTTCTTATACAGATCGATTAACTGAGATTATTTAATACTGTAATGTTTGAGAAAATTGAAAAGGAAATTTCCCCAAAGCTTGATGTCTCTAGTAATCAGGTGAGACTATTAATGCTTCACTTTATGGATCTTCTATTATTTGTATTATTACATTAAGCTCTGTGGTAACACAATGTGCAATAGAGCTGAAGACTGGAAATATGGAATAAAGGAATAAATTGTTCTAATTTACCTAATTGTTTTTCACTTTATTGTATGGCACTAAACTCAAAAAACGTTTGCTTTACAGAATAAAATTTGAGCAATAGTTTCATGATGGATATTATTGTTCTATTCTTTTATCTTTTATTGTAGATATCATTTCAAAATGCAGTTACTTTAAATTTATATGCAATATTATTATTATAAGTATATCAACAAAAACATTAAATATCATTTATTAGGTGCTTAATGTGTGTCCAGCAGCATTTATTAGGTGTGAATATGTGAATAGTTTAGCATTTTACGTACATTCTTCATCCTCAGTATAGCCCTCTTGGATATCCATTAGTGTCATTTATTACTAAAAATACAAGCAAGAAAATTTGAGACCTAAGCAAGTTATCTAGCAGTCCCAAGGTCCTCCAGTTGCTCAGAGACATAATCTAGCCTTAAACCTTCTATATAACTTTGAATATTTAGATTTTAACTGATTCATCTCTTATACATGTGACCGTCTTCTTTCCTCATCATATATCTCATTTAGCACGGTTGGTGCTGAGTAGGCAACTATAGTGGATTAAAATTCAAATAACAGCATACTGGGCTTCCCTGGTGGCGCAGTGGTTGAGAGTCCGCCTGCCGATGCAGGGGACACGGGTTTGTGCCCCGGTCTGGGAAGATCCCACATGCCGTGGAGCGGCTGGGCCCGTGAGCCATGGCCGCTGAGCCTGCGCGTCCGGAGCCTGTGCTCCGCAACGAGAGAGGCCACAACAGTGAGAGGCCCGCGTACCGCAAAAAAAAAAAAAAACAAACAAACAAAAAACAGCATACTATGATTCATTCTTTTGTCAGATAATAATTTAGCACCTATTGTATTTTATGCATAGACTTAGTTCAGTGGCAGATAAAAAAATGAAACATGCATAAATACTGTCTTTGAGAAACTTTTAGTATTAAAGCAGAGATAAAATATGTACATTAAAAGTGACAATATAAAATTTACAGTGGTAAGTTTCTTCATAATTACATGGGTGAATAGGAAGATTTCCGAAGTACTGTGGCCTCCTTTCATCGGTGTGGCCACGTTGCCCACAGCCACGCCTTTCAGAACTCCCCATACATAACTCTTAAAAGGCTTTTAACTTCGGGGAAATCCAGTGTTGACTTTATTCCTGTATTCCCGTGACCCTTTGGCAGCAGTAGCCACAGAAAGCAGTAACTTTCTCCAGCTCAGGCACATGATTTCAAAGGGCAAGATTTAACTACCTTCTGGAAACTCCTCTACTCTGTGGATTTATGTGATTCAAGTACCAGATTCAGTATGTGATTTATATTCCCCAGGTCAAATGTTCTCATAGGCAGGCTGTTCTAGGAGACAAACATCTATCACAAAATTAATCTTGTATACAACTAGAGGAAAAAGCCTGAAATTGTGTAAGACTGAGGATTTTGTGAGGTTAAATCCATCCAATATGGGGCTTAAAGAGCGCTCGTCTCATGCTTCCTGAAATGAATACTGATTCCCGTGGGTGACGTTTCTAGAACATACTTATGAAAGCAATAGTACATAGGAGATACGCTCTTCATTTTAAGGCCTGCCCAATGTGATGAAATCATGTGATAAAATTAGTAACCATGTGAAAAAATGAGTTCGAATTTGTTTGAGATGTATATAACTACACAACAAGAAGATATACAAATATATATTATGTGTGCATATGTACTCTTTGAGTTGCATTTGTGGCTGTGTGTAAGTTGCAATATATTATATAGGATACATTGGAATAAAGAAATAGTGATAAGTGGATGGTCGAAGTTTAAAATAGAATAGAAAAATAGAATACAATAGGATAAAAGAAAGTTGTTAAAAAACAAAATTCCATCCACAGGCATTTGAATAGATATAAGGCTATACATACAGATATAGATACAGATATCTGTATCTATATATATAGCTATACAGTTATCTGGCATCATTCTGAATGCTTTCTATAAATATTAATATGTTTGAATGATTAAAATATTAAAATGTATAGAACACCAAAGATAAAAAATAAAGATATAATTAAGATGGAGATATAAGATCCAAGATAATAAAACATTTAAAACTCAATAATTAAAATATAAAGTTTAAGAATCTGTAGGTAATGAGATACAAAAATGTATAAATGTTAAAGAATGAAAGATCATTTAAAAATGGAAAAAATAAGAATAAAGTAGGATTAAAATAAGGTGAGGGAAGATAAATATAACCAGTGAATACAATTTTAGTTCTTTTGGCGTGAGTCTCTACAGTAGGAGCATTGGAAAAGAAAAGGATAATAAATGTAAGTTAGCTTGCGGAGGTAGGACAAGGGTTTAACTTCATGACTGGAGGCAAAGGGGGTGGAGAAGAAAGGGAATCTAGAGCTTGGGAAGGTGGAAATGGTTAGGAAGAGAAAGATTTGGCCTTCAGGCCTGAGAACATGTCTACCATCCTCTCCGTATTCTAGCCTTGGTTTTCTCACAGCTGCTTTTAAGGTCAGCTGTCAGGAACTGTGGAAGAAATCAGGGCTCATCTTGTCGCTTGGGTAAATCAAATTCCTAACAAACATAAGAAAAACTGCTCAGCCTCATTAATAACTTGAAAACTGGGAATAAAAATAATGACAAAATTCAGATTTAACCCCAACTAGTAGTATTGTAAGTACAAAAATACCAGTTTGGTGGTTGTTTTTTTGGGTATTGTTTGTTTATTTTGTTTTTGATTTGGACTTAACAATTTCATGGCGTACCAGAATACAGAAATAATGGCAAGGGAGCTGCAATTACTTAAGAAAAGAAACAGTTCAAAGGTTAGAGACTAAATGGTAAATTAGAACAGGAATGATCTGGGACCTTGTTTGGAACCAGAACTCTCCACAATGCAGGACTTTATCTAATGATAACACAGGGTAGAGAACAATATAAAATCTATTTATCTTTTACTCATTTTTGTCAGACCCATCTGTTTATTTCATTCATTTGACAATATATTAATTGAGCCTTACTGAGCAACTGTGATCAAGTACAGGGGTATAGTGTGGTGAATGCACGGAATCAGATGATAAACAGTTTCTTGTATAGAAATGATCATTTCACATAGTGATAAAAAACAATGTAGGAGATAAAGCAGAATCTTGTTGGGATAGACAGAAAAGGGAAAATTATATTGTGAAGTCAGGAAAAGTTTTATGAGTGATGATTAAGAGTCAATCATGGGAATTTGGTGTGGGGGGAATTTTTATAGCATAGAAAAAGTGTACAGGCTTAGAAGCTGGTGTGAGGAATGGAAAGGTCTGTTTGGCTGGATTATAATGGTTATAATGGAATATAACAAACTAGGAGGAGAGCAGTATGAGATGAGATCAACCAAATAGAAAGGGATTGATACCAAAAGGGTTTTGAAAACCTGTGACTTAGAAATGATTTTGTCTACAGTGGCATTATTAAAACAAAAATATATTTACTAGACTATATTTTATTTCTGGGCCAACCTCCTTTCATGCAAGAATAAGACTATACAGTGTATTCTACCAAAATGTGTACTGATGCTAAGCAGGTAACTGTATAAAAGGTTTCATATACTTCTCTTTCCAAACAGCAGGGGTCGCTCTTGTGTAAGTCCTCTCTACCATCCAGTAAATAATGTTATCCAGTGACCAGTCCTTCTCCAAGTATACATTAGTCTGGCAACTGACTTCCTCCTGCTGCATACATCTTCATGAACTGAGTGAGTGATCATAAACCACTAGAAGCTTTATTTTTTTCCCTCACTGCTTGTTGTGTTTAATTTTGTCTCCTTTTCTGCAAAGATTAGAAAAGCAAACAAACAATCCAGGTAAATTGAAAAAAAAAGAACTTCTGAACAGAAACAATGATTCTTCCTTTTACTTGAAATTGTTAAACATCTTTATCATAATAGTTAATCTGTGCTAAGCACCAACTCTGCTTGCAGAGCCCTTTGCATGTGCTTTCTTATTTAGCCCTCATCAACTTGTGATTACCTGTACTGTGAACATAAAGAAACTGAGACCAAGAGTGATTAAAAACCTGTCAATTGATCAAACACCTAACAAAAAAACCAAAATGCAAATGCAAATGAACTGTAATACAAAGCCAGTGGGCTAGAGTCCATGGCATCATCGTGTGAGAACTCAGTACTTTAAGTATTTATAATGTATTTTCTGTTAATACACATGCATATGATTGCAGCATTTCTCTTTCTTAACAAAGACATTTCTGTCCTTCATCTCATGTTAATGTTGAAGTCAAATACCTTCCACACATACTTTGAATCTGTCTCCTGTCAGAGGGTTTATTTGAATCCTACTCATGTACTGTCTTGATGTAGCTCTACTTCTGTCAGTGCTGGGTTAGCACGCTTTTATACAAGAGGAATTGAAAATGAAATGCTATGAAATTGATACGTACACACCTTCTAGACCTTCAGAGCACTGCTTTGTACTAAGATATCTAACAGATGAACTTCTATGGTAGTATCCATTTAGGCTGGCAGTCAAGTGTGAGCTCTTGAATAAAAAATCATGTTGAAAAGATTTTTTTATCATGTTAGGTTATATAGCTCAGAAAGGTTTGGAATTTGTTAGCCATTTATAATGGGATTATAATGCCCTTTGGTGAGTGTTGTTTGAAAAGCTAGGTTATCATCGTGTACCATTAGAGATGAGGGTCCTTGTACCTCTGACCAACTTGATAGTTTACATTTAAGCAATGTCAAAATTTATATATAGCCCCCTCCCTAAAATATTCAACTTAAATCTTTGCTGCCTTATGTGAATTTCATCCTTTGTCAGTTGAGACTAGCCAGAGAACACAATGCTCTTTCTATTCAGGCAAATGCTCCCATAGTTGCTCATAGTTTTGTCAACATTAAAAGAATTGTGCTCTTTTCTGAGGTTGAAATCACTACAGTTAAACAGGCTAAATGTTATTTGTGATGAACCACTACAGACTTTATCTTGGAAACTGTTTTTTCAATATGTTTTGTAAACCCAACTTATTTTGATAAAGTCACTATTCATTTCTCCAGTGACTTTTTTTTCTTTTTTAAAGTGATTTTTTTCTCTTACATTATAGAGTATCCTCACATTTACCTTTCCATTTGATCCTCTCTATCACTATAAGTCTTTGAAGCAAACTGACTGAAGCAATAGGCTATTTCCTTAAGGGTAAAAAGATAATACGAAACCAGATGAGTACTAGAACCCAAGTATGCTGGGTGTGTGTTCATATGCTTAAATCATTCTTATTGTTAATGAAATGATCACACCCAAGCATAAAAAATAACTGAATATGTCTATACGAAAAGCTTGGAGCTTTGTTGGCAGTTGACTTTAGGCAGTACACTCCATAGCTGGGACTCAGGGATAGGAGAGATTAATTTTGAATTTAATACTCGGTATCATTCTGTACCTTTTACAAATGGGTGAAATTATTTAAGTTATAATGATTTAAAAACAAAGAGACTGGTAGAAAGAAAGAATGGTATTACTACTTTTTTTCCATATTAAAAAATATCATTGCAGTCACGAGAGTTTTCATGAATTTGATTCTCTGATTTGACTAAATACTTCTACATTAAAGCTAGCTATTTCATTGCTCTCATGCTTTTATGCAATGGAATAGGTATCCTCTTTAATGTGTGAGTGTTTAAACAATTGAGCTTTAAAGAAGATAATTATCTCTTAAATTATTTTGTTTGTATTATTAAGTATGGCATTATTTAATATGTATAAGTAAGGTTACCATCAATTTATTGTTCAACTCACAATATTATTGGTAGGTAATTAGATTGTATCGGTGATACACATATGATTTCAAGCAGACTAGGATGTTTGATCATTATAAATTTATTGAGTATTATATTCAATTAGTGATAAAGAGTTACTAGGCATAAAGTTCTAGAATTGTGCCTTTTCTTGGAGCGAAGATTACTGAACAAAATTACTGAATAAAACACTTCTTAATATCACTGGAAACATAAAACATTACATGTTGCCAATAATACAAATATTAATGGCTAACAGAGTAAATAGACTAATCCCTCCCCCGTCGTGAATTTACAATATGAAAAGTTCTTGAAAACTTGGATTTATTTGAATCCTTTAAGATTTTCAGATTGCCTATTTAAGGTCTGCTAGCCATTCCTTCTGGCAATATTTAGAAGACATAAGAGGGATTTGAAAGAAAAATAAGTAAAGCAAAAAGCAGACTAAATGTAGAGGATTTGACAATGCAGCTTTGGGAGAAAAATGGGGAAATAAAACTCCTAGTACAGTGTGTTTTGCTTTGTTATGATACACTTTTACATAAATTTATCATAACTAACATTAATAAAAATTACTAACATGTATCAGAAACTTAATGTGCAAGGTACTTTGCTATGCACTTTACCTGGGTTATCATATTAGAACACATCTAATTAGATACATTTATTATTCTTATTTTATAGTTAAGGTAACTAAAACACAGAACAATTACTAAAGTTGGCCAAAGTCTCACAGCTTGTAAGTGGCTAAGCTGAGAATCAAACCTAGGACATCTAACCCTGACCTCTTACTAATTACTTTGATGTCATATTGTCCATATATGTGTTAACTGTATATCCCCATGCATTGGAGAATGGTTTTGTTAAATATTCTTTATTGCTGTAAAGTGTTCTCCTTCAATTATGCCAAACAGAATAGACTAAATAAAGTTTCCACAAACATTTTGTTTCCCAAATATCTGGGTAAATAACTGTATCTGAATCATCGTTGGGAAGTAGGGCAACAATTGTAAGGTGTATATTCAAAAGTCATTAAAAATTCCAACTAAAAATCAAAGGGAGAGATAAAGAGTTTTTATCGTAAGTGTTTCAAAACAAAATAATCCTAACTGCGCTAAGTAAAACTGACAGGGATGTGGGCATGTCAACAGATTTTCTGGTTGATGGAAAATAGTTTTATAATTAATATTGTTAATTATTCAAGATACTCAAATGTCATTAACATCCTCTTTATTAAATACTCTTTTAAGTATCTTTTTAAATTTTATTGTAAGGTAAATTTTAAGTTATGACAACATTTTTTCATAGGTTGACTAAACTTAAGTTTTAGGAGTACAGACATCATGTCTGCTTTGCTCAAGTTGTTACCTCATTACCTTGTATAGTAACTGCCAAATAGCTGGCAATCAATAGTTGTGGTTCAATGAATGGATGAATGAGTGAATGAGAGAATTGTATATTCATGTCCTTTCTCAACCCTTTATTTTCCTCCATGAGATTTTAAATTATATGAGGAATAGTTATAATCTTAACATTAATTTTGTCATGAAAACAACTTATATAATCATGAAATAATTATGATATTGCTTTTTATTTCCTGAAAAAGAAATACAGCTCAGCAGTGGTTTTTCTCCTCTATCTCTGAGAAGGAAATGCCTAAGCTTTCATATTTTCTAAAGGTACAGTCTCAATAAATGAAGTACACTTTTTACACTGTGTTCAAGAGGGTGAAATACACAAAGAAACCAGTACCTCAATGCCCCTGTTACATATGAAAACCAGGATTCTTAGTGCTCTGTTAGAATTTACTTTGCAATTCACAGACATAACAACAGCTTGGGTTCTTTGAAGATATAAACAGCATCAAAAATGTAAGACTTTGTGACCACAGGACTTAAGAGTTTCATTTGAAAATTCATTCTGATCATTTGAGAAGTAACTCTCAAAAGAATGAGGGAGTGATTGGGTGAGTGAAGGGAAGGCTTCCATCTTATGCTGTTTTTCAGCACTAAGGGCAGCATGGCAGCATGTAGCAGGTGTTCAAAGTTATTTGTTAAATGGCTGAAAGAGAAAACAGAATCACAATGTATGGAGATAATGTAGAATGGAAATTTCTATTTATAGCCTCCAAGATCTGGTTATTTGCCTTATGTATAAAAGGAATCTTTCTCTGTTGAGCTGAATAAACACTAAGCTGTACGAAAAGTGAATTAATGAAAGTGTTGGAAGGTAAAATAAATACCAGCTCTAAGTTTAAACACATTTCTATGAAAATAAGTCAGTACAATGATAAAAATTATACTAATGAATAGAGACATGTTATAGCATGAAAAGGGTAATTTCTAGAGTGGGCTTGTTGTGCATACCTTATGGATTTGACTGTTTTGAGACCCATATGCTTTAGATCAGAGTTTCTCAAACTTTAGCTTGCATAAGAATTACATGCATACTTACTGAAACACAGTTTCATATTTCTACCTCCAGAGATTCCAATTCAGTAGTTTTGAGGCAGGGATGAGATGCTGCATTTCTCAAAAGCTCTCAGTTGATGTTGGTCATGCCAGTTTGAAGACAAGACTGTGATTAATGCTACTTTAGATAATTTTAGACTCTTCAAATGTCTACTTTATTGCAAATTCACATGTTATAGATGTGTGTGTGTGTATAATTTTTTCCTATAAAACAATTTTTCTTTTTTCTGTTACAGTTTTCTCTGTGAAGCTTTGTTCCTCTTAGAATTAGGTAATAATAGGCATTTTAAAGTAAACACAATAGCATGATTCCTTCTTAAAATGGATGCAAAATTTTTTTCAGAAGGTCTTTTCTCACATCCAATAGATATCTTAAACTGCCAACTTAGGCAATGTTATGAAGTAGAAAATAGTCACAAAGTGGCAACATGGTATGTTTGTGTATATATAAACAGTTTATTCAGAAGTGACACATTTTATTGGCCAAAGCAAGTCTTATGGCCACTTCTGACATAACTGGTAGAAACATATCACTTGCCCATAGGGAGAGGCATCACAAGCCACTAGCCAAGCCAGACATCAACTGAGCCAGGATGTAAAATTCTCCCATGGGGAGGGACAGTTGATATTTCTAATGCTTCTCTTATTGGAACAAATACTGAACAATTAGTTACTTATCACCTCTGTTTTTTAACCTCTCAATACAGAATTTGAATCACGTATAAATATTTACGAAAGACGAGTCATACTTAAGTATGACTGATATCTTTGCAAATAATATTTCCTAAAGATCAGATATTTGTATTTAAAAAGATATATTAAGTTTGCTTGGAAACCGTGCTCTTTATTTTCCTGGATTTATTGGGAAGAAGAGAATGCTAAGCTTGGAGTCAAAGACCTGGATTTGATTTTGATTCTAATACTTAGTGTCTGTGACTGTAAGGGAGCTAATTAACTCAGTTTCTGCTTTTGTTTAATATGATAACTAATAACTTCTTCAGTGTGGGGCAGCTAACACAGAAATAAAGGAGACGATATAAATCACATCACAAACATTAATGACAATATAAATTCTGGGTCTGATTAAGATTGTTGCTTTGTAACATCTGATGATTTTCAAAAATCACTAGTTACTGAAACTTCAACTTAGATTTCTTAGGAGTTTTAATGAATCTTGAACACTATGGAAAGTAAAGTATGAAAACACTGATTTAAATTAAAAACACTTAAGGTTTAGTTCATTAAAATGTCTGGGAATATGATTTTTAAGTATAATTAATTAGGAAAAGGACAGGTTTGACTTAAAAATAGCCATGTCACACTATTTGACAGTTCATAATATGAAATTATGATACTTTACGTTCTGGGTTACAATGTTGTGTAACTAGTCTTTATAAAATCAGTGTTATGAGAGGCATGAATTTTGCTATGAAGTGTTCGCTCCATTGAACATTTTATTTTATCATATCATATCTATCTCTATATTTTTTGTTTTCTTAGAGTTCTTTCTTCAAGTATTTGTTTGCCCTGGATATTTATTTCTACTGAACAGAACTCAAGTTGAATATTTAGTGCTTTGGACCATGTGTTTACTTATTTATCTTTAAACTGTTACCATTTTCAAAGCTCTCTTGTGGAAGAGTGATTTCTGTTTTTCATAATTCTCACCTTTCTTAAATATGCAAAAAGTATCAGGGCATTCAGAAGGCTAATGATAATGACCACCTGTTGCTTTAGTGTACTTTTCTTCAATTAATGTGTGAAATATTCTTATTTATCCAATAACCCCATATAATACTGATAAATCTGTACTTTTAAGATGAAGATTTATCCATTACTTACCACTTTTCAACTTGGTAACACATAAATATATTGTTTACTAATTAAAATCTTGCCCAAATTCATGTTTCTAATGTGAGAGAAAATGTCTCCTACTAAATTTCTCTGATAACTGAAATTATGATGGACCTTCAATGTAAAACTATAAAACTGAAAAGTGAGTAAAATACAGGTTTAGAATAGATTCCATTAAAAAATGAGAAGGAGGGCTTCCCTGGTGGTGCAGTGGTTGAGAGTCTGCACTCTCAGGGTTCGTGCCCCGGTCCGGGAAGGTCCCACATGCCGCGGAGCGGCTGGGCCCGTGAGCCACGGCCGCTGAGCCTGCACTTCCGGAGCCCGTGCTCCGCAACGGGAGAGGCCACAACAGTGAGAGGCCAGCGTACCGCAAAAAAAAAAAAAAAAAAAAAAAAAAGAGAAGGAAAACATTTCTTTTTTGAAGGATAGGGGATTCTATGCAAAAAAATGTGACCTATGATTCAGTTTTCCTCAGTCTAATTCTCCATGAATATTTTCTTAACCATATACCTCCCTGGATCTCTCCAAACCTTGTGGAAGTCACATTTTTCCTTTGATTCCAAAAGGACATTATATATGCAACTAATATTACATTTTCTAGCTATATTTTAATTAGTTGTTTATTTGTCCTTCTTCCCACTTTACTGTGAGTTCTCCAAAAGTAGGAATGACTCTCATTCATATAAGAAAATATCTGAAATACAATAAATAATATGTAAATTCAAGGTATAATCTGGTGTAGTTAAGATATAATCTGATGAGGTTAATTCAGACTGATCATAGTATTTATATTTAAGCAATAGTTCTGAAACATTCACAAATTTTCATTATTAAGAAACAGTGTAACGGACATTTTTCGCTATACTTGTGACACTTCAACTCATAGATAATTTTAATAGTTCTAATTAATCAAATTTATTTGTACTTAATGTCTCTTTCCTTTTACTGTTTACGAATGAATCTGTGATATGTATTTGTAAGATAACAGCATTTTTCAAGTATTTCAACTAATAAAGCTCTAGCTTCTCAAAGTTTAAAGACAATGGAGCGTCACACTTTTGATGAATATTTATCATATAACATTTTGTTCCTTCATGTAATTTACTAAACCATTTCTAATTAATCGTAAATGTTCAACTGAAGCAGGAGACTGTCTGAAAGGTAAAGGAGGGAGAAAACAATGCTGCAAGCTGTCATGGTTTTACTAACAAGAACAACACGGAATATGGATGACATTGTAATTTTAAAAGAGCCATTTTTCTTTGCTTTCAAGCTTATTACTTAAATTAATAATGTTTGGGGATGTAATTTATATTACCCTAGTCATTTAAGACATCAGGAAATCACAGTGATGTGGTGCTTTAGGAAGATGATGAGGCCATGTGATAAAACTGTAAAAAAGCTGACTTTATGCACTGCTTTTTCACATTATCTTCACTTCTGTAACTTTTTAAATTAAATTTCAACAAAAATGTCAAATCCAAAGTGGTTTCCAATTCCTCATCTGCCTTTTGTAAAATGGTTCGGTTTGTGTGCTTTGGGAACTACTTATTACAATATGCTGCTGAGTCTGCAACTCCAATGCAGTCAGCAGTCTGGAAATTTTCTCAGATCTAGACCATTTAATGTAATGTTTTTTGCCTTTACATAGCCCTATTTTTTATTAAGTGCTTGCTAAACTTAGGGTTGACTCCCTTCTTTATATTAGACCTAATATGAGTTCTTACAAAATACAAAGTGAATTTCTATTACCCAGAGTTTTAGAAGCCAGTTAAAAGAGGTTTCTATTATACTTTTTTCTCTATTTAAAGCAGTAGTACACACCACTTAGATATTGCCCAATGCGGTTTGTGAAATTTCCAAGAAATGTTTTTATTTTTCATATATCTGAGCAGCTTTGAAGCTCCTGTGTTTGGCCTGATAAACACAGAATTTTCCTCACAAACAGGTTTCTCGTCTTAAGGAGGGTAGCCTGCTTATTCTAAACTCTCTTAAGGCAAAAATGAAAATGATTATGTATATGAGCATAATTAAAACTCTGTTACTTCAGAGATGGTTCAAGATGGCAATGTGCCTAAGGAGGCACTCCCAGGAAAGTAAGCAGGGAGACACCATGCTTGAGCACCCCGTTGGCCTTGCTACAGTTCAACAAGACTCCCCAGAAAGGGGAGCCCACATTTGTGCAACTGTCATCCAGGGGACACATCCAAATCTTGTCTGGAGACCAGGGGGAATTATGACTGTGGTCTCACAGGACGGTATATATCTTCAAGCTTTTAAAGCTGCTGCCTGAGGATCTGGCATTCAATCAGCCTGAAACTAGGTGTTAAATGAGATTCCTCCCTTTGGACCACTGACAGGTCTTGGCACACCCTCAACAATGAGGCCATACCAAGAATAAATCATGTAGTATAGACAACCAGAAAGATTCAGGAGATAAACAAGAGCTAGGGCAGTGTCGATCAAGAAGGATCATCACCTACACAAGGCCACTCCTAAAGACTGAGAAAGATAGCAGTTTTGTCCAATATAGAGAAACAAACACAGAGAGCCAAGCAAATGAGGAAAAAGAGAAATAGTTTCCAAACAAAAGAACAAGACTAAACCTCAGAAAGAGACCTTTTTTAAAAAATTAATTACTTTTTTTATTGGAGTATAGTTGATTTACAATGTTGTGTTAGTTTCTGCTGTATAGTAAAGTGAGTCAGTTATACATACACATATATCCACTCTTTTTTAGATTCTATTCCCATATAGGTCATTACAGAGAATTGAATATGCTATTCAGTAGGTTCTTATTAGTTATCTATTCTATATATAGTAGTGTGTATGTGTCAGTCCCTGTCTCCCAATTTATCCCTCCCCGCTTTTCCCCCTGGTAAGCACAACTTGGTTTCCTACATCTGTGACTCAACTTCTGTTTTGTAAATAGGTTCATTTGTACCATGTCTTTAGATTACACATAAAAGGGATATCATACGATATTTCTCTTTCTCTGACTTACTTCACTCAGTATGACAATCTCTAGGTCCATCCATGTCACAGCAAGTGGCATTTTTTTATTCTTTTTTATGGCTGAGTAATATTCCATTGTATATATGTACCGCATCTTCTTTATCCATTCTTCTGTTGATGAACATTTAGGTTGCTTCCATGTCCTGGCTATTGTAAATAGTGCTGCAATGAACATTGAGGTGCATGTATCTATTTGAATTATGGTTTTCTTCAGACATGTGCCCAGGAGTGGGATTACTGGACCATATGTTAGCTCTATTTTTAGTTTTTTAAGGAATCTACATATTGTTCTCCATAGTGGCTGTACCAGTTTACATTCCCACCAATAGGGTAGGAGGGTTCCCTTTTCCCCACACCCTCTCCAACATTTATTGTTTGTAGATTTTTTGATGATAGCCATTCTAACTGATGTGAGTTGATACCTCATTGTAGTTTTGATAGAAAAAGATCTTAATGATATGGAGATAAATTACCTACCTGATAAAGAATTCAAAGTAATGGTCAAATCTGCTTACCAAACTTGGGAGTAGAATGGATGAACATGGTGGGAACTTCAACAGAGAGTTAGAAAATACAAGAAAGAACCAATGAAAGCTGAAGAATACAATAACTGAAATGAGAAATACACTAGAGGGAATCAACAGCAGATTAGATCATAGAGAAGATTAGATCGGTGATATGAAAAAGAGGATAGCAGAAATCACCCAATTGGAGTATAAAAAGAAAAGCAATTTAAATGAGGATAGCATAAGGGACTTTGGAGACAGCATTAAGTATATTAGCATTTGCATTATAGGGGTCCCAAAAGGAAAGGAAAGAAAGAAAGGAGTAGAAAACTTATTTGGAAAAATAATGGCTGAAAACTTCCCTAACCAAGGAAGGAAACAGACATCCAGGTCCAGGAAGCACAGAGAGTCCCAAACATGAAGAACCCCAAAAGAACCACATCAAGACACATCATAATTGAAGTGTCAGAAGTTGAAGAGAGAATTTTAAAAGCAGCATGATAAAAAAAGCTAGTTACATATAAGGGAACCACCATAAGATTATCAGAGGGTTGTTTTTCACACTTTATTGGAGTATAATTGCTTTACAATGTTGTGTTAGTTTCTGCTGTATAACAAAATGAATCAGCTATATGTATACATATATCCCCATATCCCCTCCCTCTTGAGCCTCCCTCCCACCGTCCCTATCCCACCCCTCTAGGTTGTCACAAAGCATCGAGGTGATTGCCCTGTCCTATGCACCAGCTTACCACTGTATGACAGACTCTAGGTCCATTCACTTCACTACAAAGAGCTCAGTTCCTTTTTATGGCTGAGTAATATTCCATTGTATATATGTGCCACATCTTCTTTATCCATTCATCTGTTGATAGACACTTAGGTTGCTTCCATGTCCTGGCTATTGTAAATAGTGCTGCAATGAACATTCCTTTTATTTCTTTTTTCTTCTCTGATTGAACATGTGGTACATGTCTTTTTTTGAATTATGGTTTTCTCAGGGTATATGCCCTGAGAAATCCCAGTAGTGGGATTGCTGGGTCATATGGTAGTTCTATTTTTACTTTTTTTAAGGAACCTCCATACTGTTCTCCATAGTGCCTGTATCAATTTACATTCCCACCAACAGTGCAAGAGGGTTCCCTTTTCTCCACACCCTCTCCAGCATTTGTTGTTGAAAACTCTGCCAGAGCAACACATAGGATATTTCAGATCACCAGCAAAGAAGTTAGAGAAGGAGAATGCAATACAAAACAAACAGAAACACAAAACAACTTACTTTTAGCTTATGCATATAGACCAACCACAAATTTAACTTTCATACAAATTAAATATGGCTTCTAGTAGTCTTCAGGGATCAAACTGCAATTAGTAAATTCATACTGAAACACTAGGAGGTAGGCTGCACCTTGATTTGTACAATTATAACAAACCATAGTTGGCTTCTACTCTGGCACTGTCTTGACCTAGCACTTCATTTTCTCATCTAGCTACTATTTATGCATGAATTACCTGAGAGACATGGCTTTGAATGACTTAATTTAATAAAATTAAGTCTTTGACTTTTTTTGGTCAAAACAACTACCATTAGCAATAATGCATTTTGAATTACTATGTGGGAGTGTGCCCTAGTGTTACATGACTAAAAAGCATGCCTCAGTACATAAATAAATAAATAATCTTGCTTTTACTCTGTGTATACAAAATAAATCTGTTGAAATAAAATGTGTATCACTAACTTCCTCTCTGTTATGCAGTTTCTCAGTATTGATGGCAGTGATCTCACTGTGGCCTATATGATAGTCTGTTCTCCAACAACAACTTTATTATTAATTTTTCTTAAGCACCATTTTCAGTTGCCATTCCTACCAAGACTTTTCATTCACTAGCTACTATTTCATACTTCTCTAATTTTTCAAGACCCTCCCCAAGCAGACCACTCTCTATGTTTACAGTATAATTTTCTCCTGCTTTGTGGAGCCAATGTTGTCACCGTCTCACAAACTCAGTATGCTCATTTCTTCGTGGAGAGATTTATAAGCTTATTTTCCTTTGCTCTGAATTCCCAAGAGCCTTACCTTCATGTTTATGAATCTTACCACTTTTTAATACCTAGCTCAATTCTTATCTCAAATACTCAAAGGGAGCTTTGGCTTACCACACTGGCTATAATAACTTTCTCTTCTGTCTCCAAATAAGCGAACTGTAGAGGAAGGGCCAAATTTAAAATAATGACTGGTCATACAGTGTGTACTGTTATTTTGGGTGTATTAGTTTAGCTTGTTCATTGGATGTGACAGTCTTGGGTAAGGACCAAGATTTATATAATTTGCTTTCTATTTAGGGCCTGGGGAATGAGTGCTCACTATCTGCTCAGTTCCTGTGTGGAACATGCTTATAATTTAAAAGGGAAGAAGGGTAGAATATGGTTTCCTGTAAGAGTTATCTTCTTCTGAATTCCAACAGAAGCAAAATTGTTTTGGAACAACCCAAAATTAATCCAATTTGTTTATATTCTCCGACAAGATGACAGATCTTTAGACAAAGAGTTTTGTTTAATCAAAACACCAGGCTCAAATGAACAGTAACAAAATCCATGTTGCTATTCTGTTTAGAATAGGTTTGCCTGCTGTCATTCCCAAATATCCGTGATTAGGAACACTGAAAGACAAATGGAATGCAGGACATTTCACAAAATTGTAATGGGGTTAATATCAGAAAGCATCAACATTCTATTTCTCCTGTTGCTTTTGCAAGTAGGGTGTTGAACACAGCCAAAGCAATTTTAGTTGCATTTAGAGTTAGAACCATTTAGATTACTCTTATATTTTGCTAATTGTTAGCTCTAGTCACAAAACTACATGGAAACTTCCTTGAAAGAAGGAAGTGGATGTATTTTTTTTTTGTTACCAGAACTTTTGGCACTGTTCCTGGTAAGTATTAAGATTTTTAGTATAGATTGATGGTGACTGCTTGCTTCACTATCGTTCTGTTAGGTTCAAAACAGTGAGAACATATAAAGTTTTACTTGAGATATTAACAAGTTAAATAGAAATACCTTTAATCATATTGGTTTCTATAGGACGGTAGACTTAGTGTTAGGGTTAAATATTAGTAGAACAAAACATTTAAAAATATACATTTTTTAACATCCAGCACAAATATTTAAAACTAGGTTTAACACAGTGAAAATAATGTTTATGTAGTAATCATTAGATTACTAATTAATATGATCAGGTAATCTACTGGCATTTGTTCTCTATGTGTTATTTTGAATTTCTTATTTCAAATTCATAATGTAAAGGACATGGTCATTGTTTCACAACATTGATCCAATCTATGAAGATACAAATAGAGTAGAAGTAGAATGGGGAGAAAAAATTCATATAAATAAGATGATACAGAGAATTATATTTAATTTTCCTTTACACATCATGAAATTAAAATGAAACTATGTGTTGAGCTTTTGAAATATTTTTCCTTAAGATATTATTGTCTAAGGGAGGTTTTTTTTAGTCTTTAAGAGTAGCCTTGTTCTTAAATATTATGTGTATGTAAGTGTGCATATAAATGTTTAAACCGTAGTTTTCAAGGGTATATAATATGATTTGACTCTTTTTCTATGGAAAAAAAATAAGAAAAATGGTGTGCTAATTCCTCTTATTCTTTCTTTCCTCCTAAACTTTTTTTTTTTCGTTTATATTATTCAGCTGCTTCTCAAATCTCTGCACTGGAAAGTTTCACTCTTTCTTAGATATTTAAAAATAAGAGAAGGAAGAAAAGTTGGTACTGCATTTCCAATTCAACCTCATTAGAACCACTAAGAGAGTGTACTCACCATCTTCATCCTTGTGGATGCCCTTCTGTTTCCTTTATACATGGACACAGCTCGGATGTGTATAATATTCTTCAGTTATGTATTAGACGTATATTGTTGCCATAACAAATTACAGCCAATATAGTGGCTTTAAAGAGTAATATTTATTATGTTGCAGTTCTGTAAGTCAAATACTCAGTGTTGGTCTCATGGGGCTAAAAATCAAGATGTTGACAGGAAAGTTTGTATTTTTCATTTCCTTGTTCGTTCTGGTGTTGGCAGAATTTAGTTCTCTAAGACTAAAGGACTAAGGTTTCTGGTTTCCCTTGATGGCTCTCAGCTTGGGATCCACTTACCTCCTAGAGGCCTGTCTCTACTTTTTGTACATTTCCCCCAACATCTCAGAATTGGCAATGGGACATTAAATGCTTCTCCTGCTGGCATCTCTCTGACTCATTCTTCTTGCCTTCTTTCATTTTTAAGGGCTCATGATTAGATCTTGCTCACACAGATAATCCAAAATAATCTCCCCATATCATAATCCTTAATTTAATCCTGTCTACAAAGTCCTTTTTGCCATGTAAGGTAGAATATTCATAGTTTCTGGGGATTAGGGCATGGACATCATTGAGGGGCCATTATTTTCGTTCCCAAAGGTTATATTTTCTATTCTACAAAACTTGGGGGCATTGTTCCAATGTTTCATATTATTGAATATTGCTGTGGCGATCTTGAGAACAGCTTGATTTTCTTACTCTTGAAAGATCTGTTTTTTTCAATCAGGATTCTCATAGAATTATTTCTTCATATTTTAGTTTTCCTAAATTTGAAATTATGATCATATTTTAGCTATTTTCCATAAAATTCTATCCATCTATTGACCCATCTATTATCTAAGTTTTGGACATTGTATGAAATTTTCCAGCATTTCAGGAAAATTTTTTATTATATATTTGGATATCTTTTGTATTTCATTTGTTGAATTTTCTAACTTCAGATCACCATTATTTTTATTTTGTATTATTATTGTCCTCAGATCTTACCTTCTAATTCATCTCTGCATATTACTTTTGTATTTAATGTGATTATGAAAATCCTTTGTTTAGTTGAATAAGTTATATTTCTATCCTGACCATTCTATTGGTAATTTATTTATTATTTATTTTATGGTGCTGCTTTGATCAATTTGTACCCTTTCTCTGTAATCATAATTTATACTCACTTCTGTTGCTCTATCTTTTCTTCTTTAAGCTTTAATTTAGTGAATTCATTGTTTTGTTAAGTTTTATAGTACAAAGTACTGGAAGGAATTTTTCTTTTAATTTTTCATTATGTCTTCAAGTTTTAAATGGACTATTTTAATATATTTTCATGAGTGTTATTTGTTTACATATTTAATATATTTGCATGATGTCATTTATTTTTTCTTGCTATGTTACATTTGGGTAATTCTGTCTACAACTGTTTCTTCTAAAATACTGTGAGTGAATTCTCCATTACTCCTTTCTTATCATTACATACTTAAAGTTTGAAGGTTGGGTTTTGTGTTCTGTGCACTTTTATGTAAATTTGACATTTCCTGGTGTGAGTATGACAAATACACTGAGCCCTTTGCTTTTGTTTTCTTTTTCAGTAATTCAGTTAGAAGTCACTTCACTCTAATTAAAGATTTAGTTTAGTTTGCTCAATCATTTAAAAGTGCTGTAACATATACCTCATTAAACTTGTTCTGGGTGGTGCAGTTTCTCTTTGTTTTTTCACTAGTCTGTCTGCAGTTGCCACTGTTACCTTCTCCTCCATCTCCCTCAGACCCTCCCAATCAGAGAGGAAAAGGCCATGGTATTCCATTACTACCACGTCTCTTCAAATATGGGAGTCATAGTTTCTCAGGATTTGCCTAAATGACAGCTTGGGAGAGGTGGACCGAGGGTTGAGAACTCTTCTAAAAATGTCAGCTTCTTCTGATCATCTTCATTTCAAGTTTAGAAGAGGGAGATTCTTAGAACTGGAATCACTTTTTCACGTTTACCTAGAGATCAGCAGTCCTTACAGATTCATCTAAAGACTCAGGTCTTTTCCTACATCTTTAAACTATTCTCTGCTTGTGTCTACTCATTTCTCATTTGCTTCAGTCTCTTCTTCAGGATCATAATTATCATCCATTAAGCTCAATACCTCTGATCTTATTCCTCATCATTTGTCTTTTTTTTTTTTCTTTTTCTATATTCTGGAAGAACTTTGTTCCAATCTAATGTAATTCAGTTTTCTATTTTGTGGTGATTTTTTGGACGTGAAGCTGATCTATATTATAATTTTCCCTTTATTATTTTTAGTTCCCTTATTTTATTTCATTAGCTCATCCATTTCTCTTTTCACTCTTTTTTGACTCTCAGTCAGCTCACCTTTTATCTTTGTTTTCTTATTTTATTTTATTTTATTATTTATTTATTTTTTCTCATGTGTCAGTACTTTTAATGTTGTGCATGTCAAATTATAGTAAAAAATGACTATAAACAAGATGCAGCCCCTCTATTTCCATGAACAGCGCACTGCATTACAGTAAACGGAGCTTATATTCAACCATCAAATGTGGTTCTCCCATTAGTTCACTTTGTGATGGGTCATTAAGAATATCTTCAAATCCAATAGTCTCATCATTACCCCTCAAAATATCCAATGAAAGGTTTGAGCTTGGAAGAAAAGGAAGACGCTGAACCTGCTGCACTGCGTTGAATTCCATTTGTAGTTTTAATGGAGCAAATAGACCCTGGATGTTTCTCAGTGTGGAAAAGTTCATTTTATCTTGGTTGAGCTGGAAATTTTTTTCTGATAATTAAAGAGGATGACTGGGCAAAAGTTCATTTTTCACATAAGAAAAACCTTTTCGAAGAAGATCATGACTTTCAAAAGTTCCACTTGCTGAAAGTTCAGTAACTGGAATACTGTCCTTTAGCTGAGATCCAAGTTCTCTGGCATTCATCTTCAACTCACTCTGCGAACTTGTTTTCTTATTTTAAATATTTCCTTGTTTATAAACTTCCTGCATTTTTTTCAAATGGGAGCAAATTAGGTTTAAAATGTGCTTCTTTAATATATATGTATTTTATATAACATATAAAATAGTATTTACACATAAATAATAAAATATATATCATATTTAGATATTTGTAATAATATTTATTTTTAGATTATAATCTTTTTTCAGAATTGTTTATATGATTGTTTATTTCTTGTTTATACATTTTATCTTGGAAAAAATAGCTGTTTATCAATGTAGATGTGTTCCTAACAGGAGTTTTGGAAATTTCTTATTAAATAGCCTTACTATCACCTCTGCCACTCCTTCTCCAGATCTCTACTTCAGGTGCTAGGTGAGATTGTTCCTAGACTTCTCATTGGCGACACAATCTCCTTCATAAGGGAGAAACTCTGTTGTGCTCAGGGGAATCCTAATTCCCTTGCTGGCTTTCATATAGCCACATAATTTCAGGCTTCCATTACCAGTTTCTTTTAATGCTGGTAATTCAAAATAAAGAAGGACATTTTAAATGATGTACTCTAAGTATGTCCCATGGCTCATTCTTTTTAAAATCCCTAGCTCTACCTCAATCATGGAGTGTTAGCAGGGTTCATTTTCAGGAAAGTTTATATTTATTCTGAGACACTGCAGTGCTTCCTCAGTTGAGGAATGTGTCTTTACACAGATAACTGTGCCTGATTTACTTCTATCCTATCTGTATGATATTTCACATGACATCTTTATAATACCTGAGATGTGGATGATGTTCTTTTCTCAGTTTCAGTGATGATATAGATATTTTCATCTTTTCATATTCCTGTTGTGATTTCTGAAAATGTGTCTCTTCTAAATTTGTTATCTTAGCTGCAAGTTACAACCATTTATTTTTGTTGGATCTAATTTTTTAGAAATTAAATATGGGATCAGTTTTTATTTGACAAAAGAAAAAGATTAAACTCAGAACTAATATTTTATTTATTTTTTTAATTTTTTTTTTTGTGGTACGTGGGCCTCTCACTGTTGTGGCCTCTCCTGTTGCAGAGCACAGGCTCCAGACGCGCAGGCCCAGTGGCCATGGCTCACGGGCCCAGCCGCTCCGTGGCATGTGGGATCCTCCCGGACTGGGGCACGAACCCCCGTCCCCTGCATCGGCAGGTGGACTCCCAACCACTGCGCCACCAGGGAAGCCCCAGAACTAATATTTTAATCAAATATTTTAAACGCTGAAAGAGAGGCTTCTCTGTGGAAATTCAATCTTAATCAATCACAAGAATGAAAAATAACAGAACAAAATATTATTATAAATTGGTAGGTTTCTAATGTGAAATTAAAATTTTTATACATATTACAAAGTAATTTTTAAACTTTTATCCTATTACAGACTGAAAATTTTCAGAAAAGACTTAAAATCTATTCAACAGATATTTTTAAAAGCTTCTTCTATGGGTCAGATGCATTTCTACAAGAGGATCAAGACTGCAAGGTCTCTGGTATCAATATACATGCTAATGGAGGAGGCTAGTCAATAACCAGATAGTGCTAAGTGCTATCATATGTGAAGTAAAATGGAGTGGTGGATAGGAAGTGACTGTTAGAGTACACAATACTGGGCATATGATCAAAGAAGGTCTCTGTAAGAAAATTATATTTGAGTCAATACCTTAATTATAAGGGGGGGGGGTGAAGACAGCAGTGCAAAAGGCTGGTGTGGATGGGTTGTGGATGTAGGGATATAGCAAAATTCTGAATTAGAGGAAGATAACACATGTACTATTCAAATTTAGCACTGAGCCTTTAAGAACAGAAAAAAAGAAAGTAAAAATAAGAATAATAAAGAAGGCTATATAGTGGTTAAGGTAGAAAAAGAGGAACCTGGCATAAACTGCTTTTTCTTCTCCTTTCTTCTCATTCTTGATTTAAGATCAGAGGATTTTCATGTCTGTGGAATTCTCTTCTTGAGGTAGCTATGGTTTCCTACAGATGAGAGTTCAGTAATCCCCACTCCCAGCCTTGAAATATAATGACAGTGTTGACTCCCTTCCAAATTTCCTACCTTGAAAAACTGCAGATTTCATCACACACAGTGAATGGATGTGCCACTGAGCTGTGGAGTCCTATTCCCACAGCTGTCCCTCAGAATAGGAATTCCTTGGTAACCCATCCACTACCAGCTTCTTATATCAGAAGGAGACAATTCTGGCTTACTGTTTTTCATCCAAGTCTTAGTGAGACTCACCACAGCCAGTTGGTTAACATAAACAAGCTAGTCATTCTTGACCCTCCTTGACCAGCACGAAGTATTTTCTCATCCATTTGTATTCAAATCATTACATTCTAAATCAAAACGATAACTATGAGCTTACTTCTCTTATGATGATTATGTACTTCAAATAAATCTGCTGTGAATCATTTACAGAATATCTATAGAAAAAATCAGCTTTGGAAAAACTGGCCACTTTTTATTATGTAATGATTGATCAAATGTAAAACAATACTACATATACACAGAAGCATATGGGTATATATTCATAGTTATTTTTTGCTATTTTAAAAAAGTAAATATATATATATGATATGTATATGTGTATGGGTGTATAAATAACTAGCTTAGGGGCCATAGATAATCAGATAATAAGTTCAGAATAAATATTGGGTTATTTGACATCTAGTCTAATGTTCAGAATATTTTATCTGGGTTATTTGTGTGTTGTTGTGTAGTCACATTATAATTAATTTAATATCTGTTTATGAGTTTTAATTTTTAAAATTTCAGGCAGGCTAAATAATAGGGAAACAAACTTCTGAAGTTCACATTTATTAACTGTCTCAGAAAATCAATATGATTTTATAAGATAATCACTATGATAAGAACAAGGATCTTAAGTTTAAGATAACAGATAATTAGCTTAATGCTAAATAACTATCAGATATTGAACTAAAACAGTGAAATCACAAAACAAATGGTTAGGACAAACACTTATAATTCATGAGAGTCAGGAATAAAGATGAAACCACCACAAGTCCTCCAGACGTTTTCCATGAGTGAAAACTTTAGCTTATAGTCTTTAATTTCAGATTCATGGCCTCAAATACCCTTCTGTAAAGGCATTTTTCTATGGTTTTCAAAGACATTTATGATTAATTTTTAAAATTAAGAGATTAGCAATTGACCTACTTACATAAAAGTGAAGAGATAGGATCTCATTTTCTTCTTTCTAGTTTTCATCTTTCTACTTGGAAGGGACAATTCTTAACAGCCAGCTTGAATTTCACCTTCCAATTCTATGGGGAATAATATTATCTCCTCTGATTCTATGAAGGTGAGAAAAGTCTAACCAATTATTTCTCTCCAGTGGTGAAAGGTGAATTTTCATTTCCCTATATGTTTTGGAAAATCAGATATCCAATCCATGAGATCAGAATTCTGTTGGGTGCATATTCAATTAAGAAAAAGAAAGAAAAATAACTGTTTGCTCTGACTTTAGTTCCTGTGTAGATTAATACAGATAATTAAGCAGCTTTAATTCTTCAAATGCAAAGTGAATTTTACACAGTCCACTTAAAGTAATAGACAATAATATTTCATTAAACTCATTAACAATGCTTTTGCTATTTGAGTTTACTGTTTGTAGTTTATAGCTACAAAATATAATTTGAAAAGCACATAGGAAGTTAGAATTAAACATTGGCTCATAGATTTTCTGAGAACAGAGTCTCTTATTGTTGGGTGTAGAACAGATCATGGGAGTTTGTATTCTTTTCTGAGTCAGGGCTTGAGGAGAGACTGAGGAGATAGAGACTGCCACACATCTTCCATAGGCTGGTCAGGGGTGAGACAAGGACTGGACCACAGGCTCAGAGTTCACATACTCTAGCACCTGAAAGTGGGTTAAGTTTCTGTATCACAGAGTGAGAGACCATACCCTGTCCAAGCCAACACTCTTGGCAGCTCTGGAGGAAATTCTACATTCTAAATGATCCACTATATCTTTCAGGCATTTTTTTTCCACAGTAAGTATAATGATGTAGAAACAAGAAATAATTATTAAAAGAATGAATATGACCATTATATTCATTCCTTACCTTCATTAATAGGTCTATTATGTCATGCACTGTGACCAAATAATTATAAAAATACATTGGATATAAAAACACTAGCTACCACCTTTGTGCATTAGTTTCATGATTTTCTCTTCTGTTTTGTTTTTATTGCCATACATGTGCATACAATATATTAAAAACTTTCTCTGTGGTGTCCCTGCTCAACCAAAGTTTATGTAATGCCTTTGACTGTTTGCACAATTATTCACACCTCATTAATTTAATATGCATTTATTGAGCATCTACACTTTTCCAAATAGTCTGTGAGATAAAAAGAAAGCAAATGCAATCTTCCTCCTGGATTTCGTCTCAAGGAGCTCAGAAAGTAGAAGGGAAAATGGACCATTAGCAGTTAACTCTGTCATAAAATGATGCATGGTATAGTAGCAATAATGAACATGTTGGAGGGAGCAGTGATTTTTATTTGGGTTACAAGAGAAGTCTTTACAGAGTGCATAATATGAACTGGGCCTTTAATTTATAGGAATTCAAAAGATAGAAAAGAGCCAGAAGGACATTCCAGAAAAATGGATCACTAAGGAAAGACAGGACAGTGTATATCCAGCAAGTTTTTATTGGATGGCGGAGTGTTGGTTGGGGGAATAGCATGAAGTATAGTCTAATTTTAAAATGGAATGCTAATGGTGTGCAGGAATAACGCTATGAGCACTTAATTCAATTATTTTTCTTCCGTATCAACTAGGCATGCCCATGTTTACCATGGATTTTGAAATTAGGTTTCAATCAAGACCTTCTGCCTTACAGCAAAAATTCTTCTGGATAGTATATCTTGATCATTATATTAAGATTTCCCTTGTTACAATTAATTTATAATTTCTAATAGATGGTATCTATATTCTGTGTAAAGATATGTAAAGACATTTCTTTTTTCAAGAAACTGGAATTAAGGCTTTGTGCCTAAAGGAAAGAAAATGTATCTTCCTAGTTCTTGTCTCCAATGCAACTATTATTTTCAATCAGTCTCTTTGTTCATACTCCTCTCTCCAATATCCTTTCCATTATTGTGGGTTTAATTTAGATTCTAAAAGTTAGATCATTATATATAGTACTAAATTTAATTCACATGTATATACACTAGTAAATATCAACATTTCTTTGAAAAGTATGTTTATCAAAGTGACATAGTACAGGTTTCATAAAATATAATTTTGACTTTTCTGTAGTCTTCTGTAAAAAGCTTTCTTTGGAAACTGTGTTTCTTTCTAGAAATAAAATGTAAATGAGCCGTTTTATTTATTCTACTTGATTTTACATTCTTATCAACTTCTAAACATTGCAGACAGGAATTGACCTACTCAGTCCTTATCTTCAATGCCCACTTGAGTTTACACCTAAATATAAATGTCTTCATAATGGTTGGTGTATAATGGGTAGTCAATGAATATTTGCTTGGTAAATAATAGATTATGATGGAAAGAAAAAGATATCCCAAAGTAATCTAAGAAGATTGCTATACATTTCTCAAGTTCTTAAATCTGCTACAGTATCTGCAATTGGTAACTTTAACAGTGTCAATGGCAAGGGATGTACTACTACCTCTCTACTTCATGAAACAGCATTTCAACTGTTAGAAGAGCTGTAGAAATGCTTTTCATTCAGCAAAAATAAATCTCTCTGTCTCTCTCTCACACACAGACACACACACAGACACACACACACACGCACACGCACACACACACACATACACACAAGCAAAACAAAACAAAACCCCCAGATCATTTTTATGCATTACAATCCTTCATTGTTTGTCCCTGGGTAAGTCCCTTGCTTCCCCAAAAAGTAGTTTAAGAAAAAGTCTAATTCTTTCTGTGGACACATATTTCCTGAATTTGACATCAAGTCCTAAAGTAGCCCTTTTAATGCCCGTCTGACTCTTACCTACAAATCTGAAAGACTGACTTTTGATGAGATCTTTGAAACAACCAATTTTTATACCAACCATTTCTGAAGGCTACCCTGTTTCTAGTTTTATGAGATAATGACTTCTTTATATTTTGCACTAATTTTGTCAACTGATTCTTTTACTTTTCACCTGGATTATACTAGCTAATATAATATCTATCAAATCCAATTTATTTAGATCTTGAGTTTATACACAGAGTTATAAAATGTATACCAGTGTATTTCTGGACAAATCTTTAAACATTTTTTTTCCTGATGTGGAAGATTATGATAAATGTACCCATTCAGAATCCAGTGTCCATATGAAATACTAGTCTAAAAAATAGAGATAGACTTCAAACCCAAGTCTCTCTGCCTTTAACCTCTGTAGATGGCAAATATAAACAATTCTTATCACCTCATCAGTTTGTTTAAAATGCAGGACCTCCACTAGACAAGGCCCTAATGTGCCTACTTTGAGTCATTTTATGTGGCTGAAAAAAAAGTCTGCATTTCTTTTAAAGGTATGGTATATGTTAGAGTTTCCTCTAATTTTCACTGGCCTTATCCTAAATTATATTTATTCAGTGTATTTTTGCATTATCTTGGAAGTTTAAATTTATAATTTACCTTTTGTTCTAATGGTCATTTTCTATACACATGTATATAGTTCTGTCTTCTTCAACTTCTGCAAACACTACAATTCTAATCCACCCGTTTGATTTGCTTCCTTTACTTCTAATGGAGTTATCCTATCCCTGTGAAAAAAAAAGAGCAGGACATTTTTTTTATGCTGCCTATGGCAATTAGTGATTTATTTCAAACATTGTTTATAACGAAAGGAAAACAGAACTCTCTAAGTTTCTAACATGATGGTTTATTTTAAAATATAAAATTGAGAACTATAGTGTTTCTAGGTTAGTTGATTGATCTTTTTTCCTTAAAGATTTTCTTCAAATGATATTTTAATGTCTTTTCTGGTTTTTTTCTGAGCTCAAAGTTCAACTTGTTTCTCTTAAGTCATTACTTGATTGCTAAGCCCTATATTACTCAGGTGTCCTTTGTGCCTCATTTTAATCTTTGGAATGTTTTGAATTCTGGGGTTATTCCTGAAGATACCCCTCAACACAGTGGTGAAACTAGAAATCTCTAAGAGAAAGTGAAACAGAAGGGTGATTTGAAGAACCCCAAATCCTGCTCTCTGTATCAGTCCTGAACCCTCTTGTACCATTTGCAAACCTGCACATGGTGAGAATGACTGCTCTGTGGTTCTCCTTTGCAATTAAGTACAGCATTGCAACGTAAAAAGAGGCAGATGTTGACACCCACCTGCCGGTTTGTACCAGCTGCATACGTATTCACTTTATATTTTTGGAAGGAAACTTAATTCCTCTGTGACGAAAACACTGCAAAATTGTAACCAGCTTATCAGCCTAATTTCTGTAAGACAACATATTTTCAACTCACAGTCCCTCAATATTTCTAGTAGAATAGTTGAACAAAAAAATAAAATTATACTTTGATGCAGACTTTTATTCACTTGTTTGGAAGCTTACGTGTAACTCAGTTATCATCTTCGGGTTCTAGGATTAAGAAAATTCACTTTTGTTTAAAGTGTTAATCATTACTTACTGGCAGTCTTTCTTACCAGGAGCCAAGTTCTTTTAGACCTTGGGGCAATAGCTGCTTCAGCTGTTGTTGTTCTTTAGCTAGTCTCTCATCTTTCCTCAGCCACATTCCCTTAACCCCCATTGTCTTCAAAGAGGTGGCAAGAATAAAGAGGGGGAAAAGCTTGTGCAGCGCTTATCTGAATTACAAGTACACAAAAACCATGGGCAACAAGAATACAAGAAAGGCCTTAACCCATTGTATAATGACTTGCCTTTCAGGTTCCTCTATCTTTCTCTCTCCCATTCTTCAAATTCAGATGTTCCTCAGTAATTTGTCTTTGGTCCATACCTGTTTTGTTATATGCTCCCTCTCATAGACTACAATAGCTTTAATTAACATCCCAATATTTATACTTCCTAAATCAAAGTCTGTAATAGTAACCTGTCATTCCTTTCCTTTCAGTCCTGTCATCTTCCCCGTCTTTAAATTCAGGTATCATAATGTAAAACTCTTCTACGTGGATATTCTTTTGGCATTTTAAACTGAAAATTAGTCATGCCATCTTTCTTCTCACAAAAATATTCTCCAGATTTAATTCCCTCTCCTTCAAGCTTCAGGCATCAAATCCTCCCCTCATTTTCTTGCTTTAAAGCCACCAATAACCAAGTTTTATCACTTTTATCATCTATTAATTTTCATCCATTCCTAAGGTTATTTTTGTAGCTCAGGGTTTACATTGCTTGGGCTATTATTATACCCACGCTCCCCACTATATTTCTATTCATATTTTTGTGTTTGAGTTCCAGAGAAGTTGCAAAGTTGCTGTGTGAACTTGTAGATAATCCAGCTAATTCAGTGTTCTATCTGAAAACCAATGAGAAAACACTAATTCTTAGGGACTTTTAAATAATATATATTATTATATAATATATATACTATAATGTAAGTGTCTCAGACAGTATGTATTATATATATTTTAGCATACTGCATGTGGCATACTTATGCATTTGATAAATGCTATTACTTGTTATTATCACAGAATAATTATAGAATAATTATCAATCACATCCATAAATCTGCAATCGATTTTATACATAATTTATGGGTTTCATTTTCCCATAATACAATGTTAATTTTGTCATTCAATAATTGAAAGTATTGATGTGGTTTATATTGTTCTATAGAATAGTGTAAAACCTTATTAGTTTGAAATTCCAAGTCCTCTATAATTTGATTTTTCACAAATTACCAGCTTATCTCCTACTTTTAATTTTTTCCCTCAGATTTTATTCAAAATGAATTAGTGATAATTCTGTACTTTGTATTATGGTTTATCACTTCAAAGGAAATGTTTTGCTCCAGACATTCCTTCCATTTAGACATTCTACCAGTCTAACAAAGACGTGTTGAAATGTAAAAGAAGGCAAGGAAAGAAGGAAGGGAGGCAGGGAGGGTGGGATGGAGAGAGGGAGGAAGGAAGGAAGGAAAGGAGGGAAAGAAAGAAAGAAAGGAAGGAAGAAAGAAAGAAACTAGATGTAATCTATATTGAATCTATATTGACTAAATTGACTAAATTCCCATTACAGTTGATCTGTACCTCTACTGTGTAAATTTTTCTGTTATGTTGCAGAGCACTTATTTAAGATATACTAAACATGAAAACATGAATTTTAAATTCTAATTACATTGTATTGGATAAAATATATTAATGAAACTCTTTAATAAAAGCATAAATAAATCATATTTGGCTGCTATTGAATTATGTGGGTTCTTGTAGCTGTTCTCTTTTCTTACATTTTAGAGCCCCTGAGTGTATCTTAATTTTGTTTCTCCCACAAAGACCTGAGTTAAGGGCTTGGGTATAGGTAATTTAATCACGAGTTATCCTCAAATCATCAGGGCAAGACAGGAGGAAAATTCCAAAAGTATATTATTGAGTTTGTTAAAACTTTGAGCAACTGAGTGGGGCTCAAGCCTGGTGGAGACCACCTAAGGAACTATGTAGAATGTTCCTCAGGATTTTCTCTCTGAAGATTGGAGAGCTTGGATACTTATCCATAAATTCCCTCTCCAACTTCATTGCTCCTAGAATGTGAACTCCCCTGCACTTCTATGCAGTTTCTACCCACACAGGCCACCTGTGACTTTAGAAGAAAAAGTCTTGAAGCACCAAAGAAGAATGGCTGGCAGTGTGCACAAAACTGTCCACCATACCTGGGTTGAAATCAAAGGTAGGCTAAGGAGATGTAAAACAAGGAACCAAGCACATCTGCTGCAGGATGATGAGAACTGGGCCACTATTACCAGCTTTGGGGCATAGCACCTACCCCTGTGGTTTCCTTACTCTTCTCCCATATCTTCTAAATAGTATCCTTATTACACTTTTCTCAAATTATCCAATTTGAGTGTACTATTTGTTTCCTGCCAGGACCCTGCCAGATACTCCCTTTGTCAGCAGTGGTTGCCATAGGACATAGTGTTGCCAAATAGCCAGAAGCCAGTCTGCTTTTCCTCACTTTTGACCAGACTTCCCATGTTGTATCAAACAACATTCAATACTCATATCCACCTCCTAAACCCACTACTGAAAAAAGTGGGTTGATTATATTTCATTAAAGTATGTCTGTATTTGCCAGGTTTTATGTCTCTATAAGGTAAATAATGTAGATGTGTTTAGTGGAGCACTGAGATAGAGTAAGCCCCTCTAGGAGGAGAAAGACAAAAATAAATATTCTCTACAGAGCCCTCTGGCCAAGAAGAAATGGATAGACAGTTTATCTCTGGCACCGTACAACTGAGGACATGAAACATAATAGTTTTAAGTATTACTTATAATAGCAAAATTTTATATAATATGGTTTTGGGAGGTCTAATTTCAATTATAAAAGCATTTCTAAAGTTGTGTCGTTATTAAACATAGCGAAGTACTCCACGTCTCTGTCAAGTTATCTGATCAAAGTGTCTTGAAGAAAGATCTTTTAAATAAAATGAACATGAGGATTCCTTTGTTATTGAATGACAGGACTACAAATTGTGTATGGTAGTTTGTGGCAAAGAAAATTATATTGAAAATGAATTCATTCTGTCACTGATATTTTTATTTTTGTCACTGTAGAAAAATGCTTTTCACTAAAAGAGTATTAGTAGATACTTGGTTTGGTTTTATAAGCATAATTTCTTTATATATTTTATAAATAAGAGCAGAACATATTTGCTCTTATGATTTATATTTGCTCAGTATGATTTTTTTCCCATAGAGATGGAGTGAGAGACCCATAGGTCATAATGGTAAATATTGTGAGGGTGGGAACACAATTACCAAAGCTGAGGAAATAAGTTACGTTGCACCATACATTTTTTTCTTGTGTTATAAACAAGTATTTATTTTTCTTTTAAACAAGTTCTAGCACAAGTTATTGATATTAAAATTTTTCTTCATAATAGAATAAAATCTTGTTGTTTTTCCCCTTTGGGGAGGGCTAGTAGTATCCAATCAACTTTTAATGTACCGAATTACTCTCTCATTTATGCAAAAATGGAAATGTATTTTAATGGGTTATATCCAAGTTTTTATTGAATTATAGTTGATTTACAATATTGCGTTAGTTTCAGGTGTACAACAAATTCAGTTATACACGTATATGTGTTTCTTCAAATTTTTTCCATTATAAATTATTACAGCATATTGACTATAGTTCCCTGTGCTATACAGTAAATCCTTGTTGTTTATTTTATGTATAATGATGTGTATCTGTTAATCCTATTTATCCCTTTCACCCTGCTTTCTCCTTTGGAAACCGTTTCTTTTTTTATGTCTGTGAGTTTGTTTCTGTTTTTTAAATAAGTTCATTTGCATCATTTTTTTAGATTTCACCTAGGTGATATCATATGATATTTGTCTTTTTCTGTCTGACTTACTGCACTCAGTATGATCATCTCTACGTCCATCCATCCAATTCTTTTTTACTTTTGTATTTTGCTTTAAGTGATTTTACATATAAGCTCTTAGGTTTATTTCCATATCATAATATCTAAATGAGTACTAAAATCTGAAAGAAAATTAAGTGGTGAGACTAAATTCATAGAGGATAGAAGATTCAGTGAGATTTAAGTAGCCAAAATTTTAGAAATACAATGAGTAGGTTTACATTGTTCTAAGGTTGAAATCTGATGTTCTTTCATCCAATGTCTCATTCCTTCACATACTCATTGATTCAAAAACATTTGAGCACTTATTTTGAGCCATGCATTCTACTAGTTGCTAAGGATGCAAAAATTGATGAGACCTTGTGAATCTGACCTCACGGACCTTGCAATTTAATAAAGAAGACTGATTTTAATCAAATAATTAACTATTTAATTACACATTAATAATTTCTTTATAATAGTATAAGAAAACATGCTACAAGGAAGATTGAAATTCTCTGTGGTATCAATGAGCTGAGATCAGGTGGGCTAGTACTGTAGTTAACTAAGGAAAGGGAGTGGGAATAAAGTTGCTGAAATATTCTAATTTAAGGAAAAGATTTATGAAAATATCCTGATGTGCAAAGAATCATCATCGCAATGTTGGGAGTGTAGAGATTGTCAAGAAAAGGTTCAAAGTTCCTGGAGTAGTAACCAGGTGCTGATTCTTATAGAAACTTTAGATTCTGATAAGAATTATATTCTTTATCTTAAGAAAAATTAGGATGACATATCCAAATTTGCATTTTCAAAAATTTATTTTAGGCACTATGTGCTGACCCATTTGGAGGGGCCAATAGAGGATGAATATTTGTCCATTATGGTGCAGTTTCTGGACTATGTGGAAGGCCACATCCAGATGGAAAATCAAGACAGAGGCTATAAGGATGGATTTGTGAGATACAGTGAGGAAGTAAAATCAAAGGGACCTAGTGATTAATTATATAAAGAAGAAATCAAATGTGAATCCTGCGTTTTCATCCTGGGGAAAATAAACCCATCCTGCCTCTATAAAGTTAGAGAACACTTGGAGATGATTCAGTTCTTGGAGGGGGATAAATTGTATGTTTAATTTAGGACACACTGAGTTTGAAGAAATTTTAACAAGTGCAAAGAGATGTTTAATAGCGGTTGGTTATATTGGTCCTTAGTTTAAAAGTCTGGGCTAAGTCCATACACTGAAAAGATATCCATGGAATATTACCACTGTGGAAAATTTTTTCTATGGAGAGAGTCTGGAGAGGAAGGACAAGGAGATTTTTCACTGTTTCTTGAGCTATGTCAACATTTAACTGCTGATAGAGGTGAAGGAGTCTTTAAACAACCAGAAACTAGAGAGGAATTAAAAAAAGACATGATTTAGCAGAATCGAAGGAAAGTGTTTCAGAAAGGAATAAGTGATTGGCTCTGACAAACATTGAATGAAGCACAAGATGACAATATTTAAAAACACCATTGAATTTAAAAACACAGAGGCCATTGATGACATTGGCAAGAAGCGTTTCCATTGGGTCTAATAGGTTACCAACTACATTGGAGCTGAAGAAATGAAATCAGTAATTACCAAGAAATCTTTTAATATTTGGATCTATAGAGAAAAGATATACTTGGATGGCTAAATTACATTTGACAACAGTACCTTGCAAAACAACTCCTATCATTAAAAAGGACTTCTGTAATTTAAAAATTCAGTTATAGCCACAATCCCTAATTTTGAACATTTTTGGGGAAAAAAATATTGTAATATTGTATTCCCAAAATATGTGACTGAGTTATTATATGACTGTATATAATTTTTGACCTCACAGCTTTTTCAACCATAAGTACAGCTTATAACTATAAATAATAATGCAAGGAATAAAATAGTTAACAGATATCAAGCTGACTATTTTATAGATAAAAGAGGAACTGGTACAATACAAAGTAACTTTCATAAAAATCAAGATGTCCAAGGAAGATGGGGGTTTTTCAAATCTAGTTTCAGAAATATACTTTGTGCCAAGGGAGAAATAGTTTTGAAGAGGCAATTTGTAATTGACTTTTCCTGTTGTCAGTAATGGGCCAAAACATTTAGTGTTGTTTGGAAGTTCTAGAAGTGTCCAACATTGATTTCTCACCTTAGTTTTGAGTGCCACATCTGTTTTAGTGTGTTTTTCATACACAATGGTTAAGACTCTAATCGTGCCACTTCTTTGAGTTAATCTCTAATATGATTCTTCATTCCACACTAGTATCATTTTCTTGATCTCTATCATTCTTCATTTTATTTCAGATTATGTTCTTTCCTGCCTTCCCATCCTCCCTCCTTGAGGTCATGATCTGTCTTTACTAATATAGCTCTAATTCTTCCTTATTACTTTCCAAGTATTATGTTTGTTTTGTTTTAATTGAAAAATTGAAAGAAAAGGAAGAATAATTCTTAAGCTTTAAGGAGTTTTCCAGTTTTAAACCATGCATTATTTAAACTAGAATTTTAAGATAAACTTGAAGTCTCTCTATATAAATCTCTATAATGATTTAGAGTACCAAAATCATTACACTTAGGAGAGATATTAGTTTTCTGTATATCAGGAAAAATAATTCATAGCTCTGCTTATTAACTAATCTGCACATTTAAGTATATTTATCTTTAGAAATTTCTTCCATATTTGAATTTCATAATTTCTCAAGCAGTTTTGTTCTAAGATTATATACTATCTCAAGTTGAGAAATAGAAGCATTGATTATCTACACAATATCTCTTCAGGTCTGTGATCTTATTTTCACATTTTCTAACAATGTCTTCTCTACTTTTGATACTCCTAATAAATTGAAAAGTTTTTCATTAAGCCTGCTCTTTCATCTTTTTCTATATCTTAAATTAGTCATATGTTAGTTCCCTAAAATGTACGGGAACACGTGTGTGTGTGGCAAGAAAATCTATGGAGATATTTGATTGTGTTGTCTTCTGTTTTATTCCCTCCTTCTCCTAATTTGCTTTTTCAAAAATTGTGTAGGCATTTTGCATGTTGTTGATTTAAGGGAAGAATATCCTTTAGTGTTGAAGGTATTAACCTTCCATTCCTTGCTTTTGTTTCCTTTGAAGGCTGAGTATTTTGTATGGATCTTGCTCTAGAAGAGAGAACTAAGTAAGCTCTTTGAGGAACAGCCTAAAAGAAAGGAAGATCCCTGAAGCCTAGAGAGGAGACGCGGGTCTGATACTTTGAGATGGATGGTGATATAGGCTTCACTCTTTTGCTGAGTTCCAAAGAGTTAAAGGCATCTAGGGCCAGTGTCATCAGGTGGCTACAGAATATCTAGGGAGCTTATAACATAGGCACTGGTTTTCCAGGCTTGGCAAAGATACCCATGCCTTTATATGGCAAAGAACCAAGTCGCTAGACCTCAAGGGGCCGTCTGTAACTTGAACAGTGGGCAACTCAGTGGGAAACACTGAGAACCCACCTCTAGGAACCTCACTGAATGTATTGGAAACCTCAATATTGACAGAGTGAATTTTTCATCAGCCAAGTGAAATGGAGGACAGGAAGTCACATTTAATTACAGTTAATTTTTGAAAAGTTAAGTGTTAGCTACTGCACTTATAATATTTTAAAGAAAGTAATAGATGGATTGACAACATAATATTGATCAGATAATTATGAGTCCTCTTCCTCTCATTTGCCATGCATCAGCAAGATTCCCCTCCTTCTGTTCTGATTTTCACTAAGATTGTTTCTGCATTAAGCCTGTGTACTTACTGTCCCCTCAACCTGAATGGCATAGCAGACTCCTTGCTATTCAAGCCTGACTCAGTTAACATACCACCTTCTCAGTGAGACTGTCACTGAAAGCGAAATTTATATTATGCCTCCTATGAAGATCACTCTTTGTTAGCTTTGTAGCACTTACTCAAAATGAAATTATCTTGTTAATTTATTGATGTGCTTTTATATTGTTTAAATTGCCCACTAGAAGGTAATTTCCATGAGCACAGTGGCTTTGGCTGTCTTTCCTACTTATCTAAGCCAATCACATAGTTAGGGCTCCGTGAATAATTTTTAAATGAATGAATACTAGCCTCTACTCTACTTGCATCCTGGAAGACTTCATGAGTGTATTCATTTATTATTTCATTTTTTATGATTTTTAACTTCTGATTACACACTATTTTAGATTCCATGGTGCATGATGCACTTCCATAATCTCTGAATGGTCTATTCCTAAACTTATCACCATTATAAAGTTTTAAACAAGCAGAAAGTCTTCTCAATTTTTTTTCTCATATTGTATAAAATATATCAGGATACTTACCACCCTATATTTTTATTGTTGTTTATGCAGACTTAGTGAAGCACTGAGTAAGACACACAAGAACAAAAGATTTATTAAGACTTTAAAAGAAACATCAAGTTTTGTTCAGTTTTCCAAGGTAGGCTGTTATTTAAAAGAGTTAATGAACTAGAGGTATGTAATTCTGAGAAACAGATACAATTAAGCAAAGTATTGATTTACCCATTAGAAGACAATTAATCATTTTTGCTCTAAACAAAATGGGAAACTTTTGTTGTTAATGAAGAATCTCGTTTCTCACTACAATTTTAGATTGCAAGGTTAAACTAGATTTTTCCATGTTTCATAATACTGTAGATATTTCTCCTAGTCTTGGAACAAGTGATACATAGATAACAAGGATCTCTGTAAATAACACAAAGAATAGTGCAACCTAAAATAACTATTAATACGAAAATAGAAATTGTACATCACAAGGAATCAACTTTGATAATAATTATTATTAATTTTGCTTATGGTCCCAATAAGTGAAAGAGAACATGGCTTCTGTGTATTTTCCTTAACTTCACAACTGTTGAGGGTAAAAGAGGATCTCATAGCCTCAAATTTTATGGTAGATGGGTTTTAATAAAACCCCCACCCCTTCTTCTTAGGGTAGAAAAGGCAGAAAAAGGATCTAGTCCTGTTAATTCTCTGCTATTCCTTCACGTATTAGAACCTTCAAACTTTTTCGATTGTGCCCTGATGTAATCATGAATTTTCCATTGCCATCCAGCACATACATAGGCGTGTGTGCACACACACACACATTTGTGTGTGCAATTAAAGCAAAATTTTCATTGGAGTATAGTTGATGTATAATGTTGTGTTAATTTCAGGTGTACAGCAAAGTGAATCAGTTATACATATACATATATCCACTCTTTTAGATTATTCTCCCATATAGGCCATTACAAGATATTGAGTAGAGTTGCCTCTGCTATACATGCGACGTGTTTTGTTAAATTCTATTCCATATGAAAAAATGTTAGGTGAATGACTTGAAGTTTGAAAACTGTTGTCTTAGATTGAAGGAGGGCTTTGTTCTTTGCATGGCCCTACATGAATTTACATAGCACTGGGTTGTATAAAGTTCTCTTGGCATCGGGAGGCCTTTGTTATTTTTCTTTCAAAGAGAGAGACTTGTGTGGAGGAGCCAAGGTTGGCATTCTTCACAGATACCCTTTCTGCTGTTAGTATGAATCGTGAGAGGATTTTAACCAAAAATCAAGGTCAAGGCATGAGTAAGCATTGTAACTGGTGATATTTAGTAATTTCAGTGTTCATTAATTCCAACTAACCTTGTACACTTTTTCAGAAATTACTTGACTGATCACAAGCACAATGGCAAGATGATTGGTGGTTCCTTAGTTTCAGTCACTGGGGAGGGTTAATTGGAGGCCTAAACGCCTGTCTCCACTGGCTTACCAGTTATTAGAGATATTATGCTATAAGTCAGATATCAGATGGCATTTTACAGTGACAGGTTTGGGATAGTTACTCTGTCATACTGCATTACTGCAGCTAGCAGGACTGAGTCAGTAACTAAATCATGTCATCTCATAAAGATCAAGATAGATCTTCCTTGAGGCTATAGTGGGAGAACAGAGAAATACAGAGGATTGCACAAACATCCAGATGACCTCTAACTGTATCAGGTCATTAACGTACAGTGGAAGGGAAGAGAGAACAAGTATATTCTTGTGACTCTCCACAGGAAACTATCCAGTTGATCTGAAGGTCCTGCCCACAAATTCTACTGCATGGTAGTTCTAATACTAAGCCTATTACTGACTTGTGCCCATAGAGTTAAATATCAAAAGACTGTGAACATTGTTTCTAAGAGATTTATCTATAGCACAATTCAGAATGTATCAGCAGAATATCCATGCTTAAATTATCTGATTCCTCAAGTAGAATATTCACCTAAGTATTCCAGATTTACAAACTTAGTCTTTAAGAAATTTACAGTTATTTAAAATCAGCAGACTTTTAGACTTTCAAATCTATGGCAAATATTCCTTCAGGTAATACAGTGTTTTACTAATATTAAGAAATTTTGGAAAGTAGTTTAACTTTAAATATCACCATTTTTGAAAATGGGGAATGCTCACTTTAGAATCAGTAAAAGTATTCTAAAATGTCTTCTAAGTTTTTTTTTTTTTAAAAAAATAATGGAGCACAGTCTAATCTCATGGATAAAATCCGGGTTCATGTATGACATATAGTTTTCTCTCTTTAGTCCCATGCCATTTACTTTTTGAAGAAAGAAGCCCAGTTGTCTTTTAGAACATCCCATATTTTAAATCTGCGTAATTGCTTTCTTGTAGGATTTTTCAAATTGTTCCTTCAGAACAAGGGCCAGTAAACTATGACCTGTGTGTCAAATCCATCCTGTGACTCACTTTTATATGGCATTCTAGCTAAGGATGAGCTTTAATAAAGGTTACTGTTAAAACTGACTGAAGAAACAAACAAATAAGAAAAAGAATATGCAGTAGAGGTAATATGTGGCCCAAAAGCCTAGAATAGTTACTATGTACCCTTTAGGCAAGAATGTTGCTGACCAGCCCCTGCTTATATAACTATGTAAAACATTATGACAGATTAGTTTATTAGTTAGATGGGCACTGCACATTATATTACCTCAGAAACCAAAGTTGTCCCACTATGAAATATGCTATTGCTGAGAATTTGGTTAATTTATCTTCTTTGAATTAAGAAGCCTTTTGATGGTTGATTTGGATGGCTTAAAATAATATCTAGGGAAATTTAAGTTAACTATATTTTCCCCAATAAATTCCTTATGGTAAAAATAGAGATTCTTAATCTTTCTCTGCTTTTTCTTTTCAAAAATCCTTTGCAGAATCTTTTACTGGAAAGTGTTAGGATTTGATTTCATTGAGGTGTATGAACAGTTTTAAGACATTAGACATGTCACTTAAAGTCTATAAATTCAGTAGGTAAAGCATAGATTTAAAATAGGTGTTGCTAAATAAGCAATTCTGGATGAGGAGAATTACAAAATACAAAAAGAGCAAAGAAGTTTCACTGTAGTTTCCAAGTTTTTTTTTTTCCTCCCTGACTAGTCAAACTAGATTTTAAAGTTGTGGCAAAAATATTACTCTTTGTTTCTGATTGAATTGGAATCTGTTTCCTTGTTGAGTTATCACGTATGACACAGCTTTAGAAATGATGTTATGATATTTAGCAGGAAAGATAATTAAATCAGCATTAATGACACAGGGTGTTTAATAAGTAATGAAATAAGTAAAGAATTGAAGATAAAGAAAAAAAAGAAAAGAGAAAAAAATTGGGAGTCAGAGTAGAGAATTAAAATACAGTTGGAGTAGCTGGGCAACTGGGAAAGAATAAATCCATGAGCTAATTAGAGATAAGGCCCTCTGGGAATGGTTTGACTCTAGGAATCAATCAATAAGAGATGCGTATCCAAGTATATACTAAATGGATCTCAGAATGAATTCCTTAATAAACACAAATTTGAGGATCCCAAAGTTACTAGAATTTTTATCTCCTGCTAAAATAATTCAAATTTATCTTACTCTGAATTAAAATAATTGACTGATTTTGAAAATGTGATAATCTACTATGGGAGAGAATTTCTCTAAAAACATGATTCCCTTGAATCAGAGAGTGGTGGTTATATACTAATGGGCAATTTGGGATAGTGTGGGATAGAAATACAGTTCTAACAAGAAGCTCCACTCATTATTATTGATGAACCTGAAAAGTGGCTTCCACACTATCTTCTTCGTTGACCTGTTTTCAGTTCTGAAAATTCCAGTATTTCTATGATTCAAAGGTTATATAATGTGGAAATACCAATATGTTCATTGTGAGGGTCAACAAATTTAAACTTCACCACCCATCCTGACATAAAACTACTGCCTCATTTTGCTATAAGAGCCTGGATGATGCTTATACTCTAACTTCAAAATTGATGTCCCTAGTATACAGGGATAATGAAAATTAAGGCTGACATCATTTAGCTAGCAGAGTATTAGAAGGTTATCATGGGCCCCATGGCGCTTCCTAAACTGTGGGATTTGTGCGATATACCAGATCAAAAATCTCTAAAATCTTCACAAAGATTTTATCCTTTAAAAAATCAAGATAATTACTAAACCTCTTTCCCAAGGTTTTCTATAACAATATAGCCTACAGAACTCTGACCATCTACACCGTGATGTCTTCAGATGTGGGTCATTAAAAGCCTACCCAACCTTAATTTTTGCTTAGTTCATAGAAAAAAGATATGAGCTTGAATATAATTTATACGATTACTCTTTTATTTCTAAATGATTAATTTATATTGCAACACACTGAAATACCAGTCATCACATATAATCCATAGAAATTAAATCCAAGAAATGAAATGAGAAAGACAGTATAATAGGGTCAAACACCAAAGCTTATATAATAGTTATAGCTTACATTTTTTCCTTCTTAAAAAATATGTACCAAATAAATGATTATTATAAATGTACTTAAAGTACATTAGAGTACTTAGAGTACAAGTACGTTTGGCTATCCCCACCAAAGAAAATTTTATGTATGCTTATAGGTTTGTGCGAAATACCAGTTGTAATAATACTTGGGCTCATGTAAATTCTATTTTTCACAATCTTAAAATAAGGAGATGAATAAATTTTTAAGAACTCATAGGGATCTTCACTAATTTTAAAGTATTCATAAACTATGAAGAATATTTATACTTTATATTTTCTATATAATTTTTCTAATGTTTTTATTTTATAGAAAAAAGTCAGTCTTTTTTTAAGGCTTCTTTGTGTCTGCTGCTTTGTAGATGCCAGAATGCTATTTTTGACATCTGAAGTTAAGGCCCCAAATTCACAGTTTAAAGACATGTACTTGCTTTTATAGGTTTGCCTTTGAAAAAATGAAATTCCTTGTGCATATTTCCATGTAATTGAAAATAACAAAGGATCGGGTGAAGCCACATTGGGTGATAAAATATTCTTATGAATAAAGAGAACACAGGTTTTTTTTAAAGCTGCATATTTTTATATTTTGAAAAAACTCAACATCAGAGGATTCTTTTTTTTTAACATCTTTATTGGAGTATAATTGCTTTACAATGGTGTGTTAGTTTCTGCTTTATAACAAAGTGAATCAGCTATAAGTATACGTATATCCCCATATCTCCTCCCTCTTGCGTCTCTCTCCCACCCTCCCTATCCCACCCCTCTAGGTTGTCACAAAGTACCAAATTCAAATTTCTTTGAAATTTGGTATATTTTTGACATTTATGTTTATAACTTTTCTCCTTTCAAGTGAATGTGAATTTAATAACAGCAAAATTATGTAGAAGAGGCCAGTTAGATTTCAGATGGAAGTGTTTGAAAAAATGTTATTTTCAGAATACCTATAAATAAGAAACATTTTTAAGTTATTGCTATAAGTTCTGATTAATTTTGTTGAATGAGGTATGGTTGATACTTTCATGACATTAAAGTAAAATTTATCTTATTTGTTTACAAAATTCAATATATTTTTTATGTAGATTCTCTCATTTTGTGTTACTGATCTCTCTCTACTTGATCATTCCCAGCTGCTTTCAAGCATGTTCTTATACTCACATTTTAAAGGCTCCAGCCTCTCTTCTCTTTTTACCTTCATGGCACAACTCCTCAAATGTGTTTTGTGTATTGCCTATCACCACTGGTTCATTCTTCAGCAACTCAAATCCGGTGTCAGTGCCATTTTCCCAGTTATGTCCATATTGTCAAATACATGAGACACTCCTCTGACTCCTTACTGGAACTCTCAACAGAATTTGACAGAATTGGTCACACTTTACTTCTTTAAACACTGTCTTATAATGGTTTCCATAGCACCAGGTATTTCTGGTTTTCTTTCTCTGTTGCTGATTAAAATTAGTCTTCTACACTACCTTAATTATTACAATTCATCAAGGTTTTTTCCTAGACTCTCTTATCTGTTCCTTTGAATTCTTATTATTCTAGTGTTCTTTTGTTCCCTTTGAGACATAGACATTCGTACAAACATATCTAGCTATGTCTTTATCAATTGATTGATCAACTATTTCATTTCCAGTTCTCAAAGGTAAATTCCTCCCCATTGTTAAACTTACTCCTTTATGTGGTTACAATGTCTTCTGTATGTGCAGTGGAGACCATTTTCCATGATAGTCTTCTGGTTCTTAGACTGTGGACAGATGACCTTTGAAAGTAATTTTGATTTGCCTTAGAAAGTCACAGCAGGAATTCATTGATCCAAGACAAGTTTTTATATGGAGCTTGTATTCCCTAGATTTATACTTTATTTCCAGGAGTGAAAGAGGCATGGAATTCCTCTGCAGAGAGGAATCACTCTATTTTTACATGATTCCTTCATACTTTCCTATGCTAATAGGCAGAATGTATCAAGACTCTACTTCACAGGAGACAAAGACAAGCAGCCATTCATGACATCTGCCTTATTGTAAATCATTCAGTTCCAACTCTCATGTATGGTTGTTAAAAGATAGCAGTTTTATTTTCAGCTCTACTGCTAAACAAGTCATGTAATTTTAGGCAAGCCTCCTCAACTATCTGATCTAACACCTGTCGTTTGTCCCTAATAGATATATTGGGAAGGTCAACATACATATTACGGCTACTTTTTTTTAAATGAAAAAATGCCTGAGACATGTAAAACATTAGTATCATTGTGATGAAAGAGCACAGGACAGGAAACCAGAAAACCCATCTTCTAATCAATCATCTTTTAATTAGGTCTGTGACCCTGTGTATATGAAATTAGTAAGTGTTTGCAAGGCCAAGATAATCTTCAATTTCAATTTTTAAATCAGTTTACTTTCTATTGACACATTAAACTAAAAATATTTGCTTATATATAGTAGTCAGTAGGCCTGCCTTTTTTCTTTTTGCAATGACTTTTGATTCTAAGACTGTGAAAAGAACTTTCCCTGGTATAATTATATCTATCTACTCAATGAGTGGAATAATGTATTATATGAATCCAGTTATCATTGTTACATTAAGTTAATGTTCTTGAAGACAAATTACACCCATTTGTTGATAATAATGTTTTTTTGTGCAATAAATTAGCACTTTTAGAAAGAGAATGGCCAATACTACTGATTAAACAACATATTCACAAATAATCATCCATGTTGAGCATGCATTCAGTACAGTGTCTTTCCAAATCATGTTCAGTAGCATTTAAAATGCAAAATAAATGAAAATAAATTGGGACTTCAAAGCAAGAAATAGAAACTTACAAAGAGTATTGTGAAGCTTTCTTATTTCACAAATGATTATTGCTAGGAAGTGGAGTTTGTTTTTCTTTTAAAATTTTATTCAGGAAGCTTTGAATTGCCATAATAGTTTAGAGCAGGCAACTGGAACCACCTAATGTTCTTTCTTAAATTACCACACACACACACAAAAATTAAACAATACTGCTATCCCTAGGGGTTTTTTTCCCTTTCTATTTAATATTCAGATCTAAACATTTGTCATTCACTTGACTGGAGACCAATCCAGTGTAACACTAAAAGGATGAAGAGAGTTTTAAATATTGCAAGGAACCTTGAACAACTTGACTAAAATGGTAACAGATTGGAACATAAACATCATGTTTATCATCTCAAAATTTCTAATTAGTAATGATGGTTTGTGCAAATATGTACTGTGTATCTATATCTAATTTTTAAGATATCTTTTCACAAACAATACTGATTAAAAAAAAATCAAAGGAAGGAAGAAAGAAGCTTATAAAACAGACTAAATGGAAAAGTCATAAAAGGAAATAATGAACTAAAATCATGAGTTGATGACTAATTACAATAAAAGCTACCTTTATGATGTTTTGAAAAGACTTTCATAAACCTGAGGGCACAAACTGTAAACAATAGAATAGGCAATGATATTTTATGCAAATACTAAAAGTAATCTGCTTTAGCCATGTAATATCAGAAAATATATATTTAAAACAAATATATGTACACATATTGCCTTCTTTAAACATTATACATAGGTCCTTGCTATCATTTATTAAAATAAACAAATGAGAGGGGGAAAAAAGGCTTGATAAGCTATATATCAATAGTATAATGGTTAAGAGCATGGGAATTTGAGTAAGAAAATTTAATACTTGCCTTTGTCATTCATTAGTTGTATGACATTATGCAAATCACTTAATCTCCCTGTATCACCTCAACCCAGTTATTAAATAAGATCCATAATAGTAAGTACTTGATAAGGTGACCAAGTGTTCCATTATGTCCTACTTAGAAGTTTCCTGGAAGGTAGGGTGTTCAGGGCTAACACCAGGACAGTCTTCGGAAAGTGAGAAATTTAGTCACCATAACTGAGGAATAAATAATTTAAAGCACCTTAAGTTCTTCACATATTTTTTTTGCACAATGAGTAGTTCTTATTACTACAAACAAAGATGTAAACATTTGAGTTCTTATATTTTCATTCGCTCATCAATCTAGTCATTAATTATTTATTAAAATATATCATATCCTATATCCAAATTTAACAAATTTTAGATTGTCAAACTTGGATTTCTATTCAACTCTGTTTTCTTATTATCTCCTGTCAAAATCTCTTTGAGATCTTCTACTTGTTTTTCTGGTTCACTATAATGTATCTAGGTGGGGAAGTATTTATACTTATTTTGCCAAAAAGATGAATAATGGAGGATTCTTAGTTGAAGAAAACATATATTAACAAGTACATACAGTAAATTGTTTATGCTGTTATGCATATTGCAGAGGAGTGAGCTACATGGAAAAAGGGAATTGTCAGTTATGTCTGTGTATATTGTCATGAGGGTAAGGAAGTGTTCAGGGAGAAAACAAAAATCTTCATATGTAAATTAAAACTTGAAACACTTGAATGATGTGTAGCCTTTAGCCAGTTGAATTGGATGGAGAAGTCCTTAGGAAGAGAAAACATCTTGAACAAGCTGTGATTTTCCACAAGATTCCAGCTTCTTAGTTATCTCCATTCCAAATCTCTTGAACAAAGAAACAAACAAGTGCTATTTTAGAAGCTTAGCTTCCATTATAATTTTATTGCATAGACCTGACCTGAGTATGTGTTTGCGGGGAGGGTTTTGATGTCCAAATGTTTAAATTGAGTTTTCTAGTTACCCAGAATTCATAAGATCAAAGAAGAGGATTTGGTTCCTATTCTCTAAAACCAGCTTTTGTCGTCCAAGAGATGAAAGCAAAGAAGAATGCAGTAGATTCAAGCACAGAATTGACAAAGGGATACAAAATGTAATTAATTAATTTCACTAAAGCTTATGCGCCAATTCCCATATGGGCCAAGATTGTTGACCGATTGAATATTAATTATTTGGTATTTTTGGTTACCTGAAAACAGTAATAAAAAACCAGAGTATTGAGTCTATGCCAAAATACATTCCAAAACACATTTAAATGATATGAAGTTAGAAGTAAGAACATACTACTTTCTCCATGTTCTTTTCACAACTGTGCAAGTAGCTAGCTCCATGTTTAACTTGTTGCTTGCAGGTTCAAATAACATAACCTCTCATAGTCTTAATTTCTGATCTAAATTGGGAATACCAAAGATGCTTCATGTTATTGTGAGACTCAGAATAATAACATATGTGAAGTCATTTTCTTGGACTAGATCAATAGTTTTCCATTGAAAACTTTTAAGATTTGCTAGAAGTGACTAAAAGGAATGGAAGGGATAGAATTCAGATTTCTTCCACTCCCTATCATTTTCCACCTGAACAGTTGGTTCTTACTTTATTTTTTAAAGAGTTTTTGACAAGTATTAATTTTAAAAAAGAAAATTTCAAAATCTATGGTCCATATCTCTGTATTAAATACTAATTGTTGAATTAGCATGGCTATAACTTCTCTTCTCCAAAGAAACATAATAAATCTAAAATAATGCAAATGGCTCTTAGACAAATTTACTAAGAAGCACCATATGCTGTGAAAAATATATCCAGTTTGCCCTGCTGGAAATCATTTAGAATTGGATTTCAGGGGAGTGGTACCATATTGTATGGAAACTTTTTCCCAATTCAGAAAATAATATAAACAACTGTGAACTTTACTATGGGTTTTTTTCCTTAAACACACACACACACACACACTCTTTAAAGAAATATAGCTGTAAAACAGAATGTCTCAACATTCCTTCTGGCCAATTTTTATAAACATTAAAGTTCTGTAAACAGTAGATTTACGTTATCAATTATTGAGTAGCTCATTATTGAATTGAAAACATGTTTTTCACAATATCTATTTAGTTCTTAGACTTCTTACAAAAACTTTGCAAATGCTTATCCAGCCTCTGCTAAGCTCCCATGCTTGGTCCACCCTAAGTCCAATGGGTCGAAGTGCTGCTTCTGATTAAATCTGCCTTGCTGTCTTGTAGGCTGTTTCATGTCAGTAGTTAGATTGCTTGATGTTCACTATCTAACAAGAACAGACATATGTCCTAGTGTATTTGACTTTTTAAAAATTGTTCCCCCATGAAAATCTAATTTTGAATGAATTATCTCGTCATTGTGGTAGAGGAGAAGTTAAAATGTGAATGGAAGTTTTGTTTTCAGAAGAAGATAGATTGCCCCATTTTAAAAAATTATGTAAATTTGAAACCTCAGACCCATATCATTCAAATTAAATTTTATAACTGAACTGTATTGAAATACATTTTTCTTTAATCTGTTTGTGTTTTCCAACTGCAGTACATTCTAGCTTACTTACGTATTTTTAGAGAGTCTACCTTTTAGGTATTTTGGGTGTTTTGTTTAATCTTTTCCTTCAACTGCATTAATAACTTCCTCTCTGTGATATTTTGTTAATGAATGTGAAACAAAATCTCATAACAATAAAATTGATATGTATTATATAATCTCAATGATTTGAAAGTTGTCTGTTTTCCCTAAATTATGGTAATTTAAATGCTGGTTAGGTCAGCATTAATTTATAAAGGGAAATCGGATATATTTTAATTTCTCATAATCAAAAGGAAAACAAAATAAGCCTTGACTCATATAATCTCTCTCTGTATTTACTTGGTTAATTCTTGTTTGTTGTCTTTCTTTCCTACCAATCAGTGAATTCCTTCATTACAGCTTTCTCAGTAAATAGTACATTATTTCACAAATAGTAAGTACTCAGTGAATATTTTTGAATATTGGAAAGAAGGAGGAAAGGAAGATGGGAAGGTTGGAGGCCAGTCTTGAGATTTTATAGGTCTATGAAACGTGCCAGTGAAGGATCAAAATACTTTTTTTGTAACTACACTGATGATGTAATTAACTGAATTAGAGGCTTTATATTTTATTTATCTTCAGCTCCAATTTAGCATTCTAGTACAGAATAACATTCTAGTACTACATTAGTTTATTTTTTTAATTGACTAATGTTTGATCCAATTTAGACAGTATTTCAAGGCTGAGATTCTTGTATATAAAGAACATTAAATTGACCCTTTAAAATGCATTGTTAATAACCTTGTTGTGGCAATCATTTTGCATTAAATATGCATATCAAATCATCTTCTTGTACACATTAAGCTTATATAATGTTATATGTTAGTTATACATCGATAAAGTTGAAAAAATTTTTAATGCATTAGTAAAGTTTTTTTTTTGTTTTCATTGAACATATATAATGAAACTGGTTGATATTAAGATGAGGCCAGCTCCATTTCTCAAATTTTTTCAAATATTAAGCCTTCAATAGCCTTAGTGTTTCTTTTCACACTTATGGTTGCAAATAATGTAAGACCCAACACATAGGTTGTCCAGAATTTGGGTAGATTTCAGAGACTGCTCGATTAAGTACCTGACTCAAAATCTCTGAGTTTTTCTTGGTTATACCTTTTCTGGGAGCTCACTTTGACTTCAGGCTGCCTTCCTTCATGTAGAAAAGTGGCAGTGTTAGCTTCAGGAGTCACATCTGCACACCAAAGATTCAACTGGAGAATCAAGAAAGACTATATATGTTCCTGACTTTTCAGCAAAAGTCCAAAATACACTCTAAGTAGACTGAGATCACATGACCATTGTGACAGGAGAACAGCATGTACTGATTAGCTGAGCATCATTTGTTCATTTGTCTAGAACTGGATGTGGTACATACCTCTCCCAATACTCATGATACCAAAGAGAAATCAGGGTCCTGAGGAAAAGTCAAATTGGAATTGATACTGAGGACACAGAAAATGTGGACAACATGCTCATAACTTGTTTCCTCTCATGTTTTGAATATTTCCATATGGTAAATCCTTCCATATTTTCAGTGCTTCCATACATTGAATCTTTTTATAATCTTAAAAGCTTCAAAGCCACCATAAATGTGTGATAAGTACAATGGTGAAAATAATGTTTCAAAAATAATGAAAAATATGAATTATTATATAGGCAAAATGAAGATAGCTGTGTAAACAAACCCAGGTCATTCTTATGTAGATTCAGAAAACTGAGAAGTGATAAGATCTCTTTGCAGAAAACAAAACAAAAATACTACCATGACTAATTTTCAAACAGGTTCTACATTTCTGGGATGGGGCAGTAAAATTTTTTGAGTGTTTTCAATTTGTTGCTTACTCCTTTTACATGCATACATATGTGTATATTGAATGAACCATACATATGTATATTATATAACATATATACCTAATATATAGGTATGTAAACACACACACATACTTATGTGTCCCCCTTGAGATATAAATACTTCTGGGGAAATTACAGCTTGTTGCTTTCTAGTTCTAGGGATGGCAAGCCTTACTACTTGAATTTGACATCTGTATGAGAAAAATGTGGTCTATTATTCAGGCACTTCAATAAGATGTTATGAAGCAAGAGTTATAAGCAAAACTCTGGATTTCAACTGCTCAGGATAAAAACCCAGCTTCATCGCTTCTTATCCATGTTACTTTGCCTAGGTTTTTTTTTTTTTTTTTTTTCCGGTACGCGGGCCGCTCACGGTTGTGGCCTCTCCCGTTGCGGAGCACAGGCTCCTGACGCGCAGGCTCAGCGGCCATGGCTCACGGGGCCAGCCGCTCCGCGGTACGTGGGATCCTCCCGGACCGGGGCACGAACCCGCGTTCCCTGCATCGGCAGGCGGACTCTCAACCACTGCGCCACCAGGGAAGCCCCTGCCTAGGTTTTTTGAGCTTCAGTTTCCTTACCCATGAAATGAACATAATCATGATACCTTTCTCACATGATTTTTGTCTTCACAACAATTAAGACAAGTTATCAGTTAAGATAACTCACGTGCACCTAAACTTTATCTACTGTATATAATTGCTCAACACATTTAGCCCATTCTATATTTATTAATATGATTATGAACTTATCATCCCAACAGTGATATTGAAAGACTCTCACTCCTAAATTCAGATGTATTTTGAATTTTCAGAGTTTTGTCTAGAAAGAAAATTCAATGGAGAAAGAGAAGTACAAAATCAGGTATAAATAATATACTAACTTTCATGTTTTCCCTCTGGAATTCTACTTTTAAAAACATATTTCATGTTTATTTTCTCAATAATGGGTGCCTGATGAATTTGTGGCTATAATTTGCTCTTGTGCAGTATTATCTGTCTCAGGTTTTGCCAGTTTACTTATCTGGCTTGGCAGAAAGCAACACTAACCCCTGAGAGTCCCTGAGAGCAAAGCTTCTCCCCCTCACACTTTCCTTTGATGCCTTTCTACAGCTAGGGCTACAGGAACGCATGGTCCAAGGTTGCACTCTTTTAAAAAGAACATACAGAGTATCGCCTGTTAGCATAGGACAAAAAGATATTCTTCCGAATTTCTTCTTCCCACCTGTCAAACCGCTGAGGAAAAGAAATTCCACAGTGGATTTTAAAAATAGGTAGCCACAAACCACAGATTGAATTTTGCCTTATGTTAGTTTAAATCAGTTGCTCCTAAGACCTAACTAACATCATCTAGAGTCAAACTTTAATGAATATTTAAATAAGGCATGTCCTGTCTCTTAAGCTGTGAGATGGTGAATGAGTACCCACTCCTTTATTTTTAAAGTGTAAATATACTATTTATATGTGTGTGAAATCTACTACACATTAAATATGTATATGTATACACACACATATATATATGTATATGTATGTATCAGGCTTCTATCGCCATTTGTCGGAAGCCCTTACCTCCTTTCAATTCCTTAAAAGGTCATTGAGCTTCACAAATTGTATATAGATGCCATAATTTACTAAAGGCATGGGAGTAATGACAACACTCTAATATTAAACATCAATTTATTAGGTTAAGTCATATAAAATTGCTAGTTTTGGAAGTCAAAATATAGTTGAATATCTGCAGTTTTATATAGTTCAACCTAATGTTTAGGTACTGTGTTGTTGGTAAAAGCCTCTTTATAACAACTGATTCTAGGCACGTTCCCAAGTCTCCACTTTTAATCTCCTCTCTTATTTCTCTTTTTTCCCCACTTTCTAGGCACCTTCTTCCCACTTGCTCAGTCCTTGGGCTTCCAGGAACCCATGAGCAAATGGCATTTCTGCTACTTTCTTATGTGGCGTACTTTGGAGTACTTTTTATCAATTTTCTTCTCTCCCTTTATACAGGGCATGGGGAGAGGGTAGGGAGCTGTAGACATGTTTAGGGGGAGATACACATTTTCATAATTTATAGCCAAACTCACCCCCCAGAGGGATTTGATCTAACCAAAATATCATCTTCCTACCTGAAATCAGTCCAGATGATCAACACCAGCCGGCATTTGTAGCATTTTTCCCAAATTACATTATAACTAAGAATTACATTAACATGAACTGCAGATGTTATAATTTAGTGAAATTAACAATAAATTCAGACTTTTTTATTGAGATGAATTCAGGGATAGAAACTAAATTTATTGAGTGACCCCAGGTTACTGTATTTATTCACACCTGGTTATTCCAAGAACACTGAATTCGTTTTCAGGACAAATGCTTTGCTAAGTTTAATTCCCTCCTGCCTCATTTATTATAAAATCATGAGACAGTCACTATGCACAGTGTTTATTCTTTAATAAGTATTTAATATCAGGATTTTCTCAAAATTTCTTCTTTGTGAAAAGTTTTTCACATCATTGCTGTCTTCAAATTATTTCAACCTTGACATAGAACCAAACCATCATATTGTTCAGAAATAACAAGCTCAGTCTATGAACTGCTTGATTGTAGTTTTATTCTTGTCTAATTAATCTAAGGTGAGAACTACCTAACAAGAGTTGCAATAATAGTAGCCCAAAATTTTTACAAGATGTGATATGTAAATCAAGTGTTAATATTTATAATACTTAAATTAGTTTTAGCATGTATTTAAATAGGTCTTCTATTGGTTGCATTTTTTTTTTTTCTTTGATGGACACCTAGTCAGGAGAGCTAAATTCATAGCTTGGTTGTTCAAAATATGATTTGCTAAATCAGACTGACTATTGTAATTTGACTTGACAACATAGAATTCTTGTGATCTGGGGCCAAATTACAGCTTGAGCTGCTGGAGTCTTTGTTTCTCTATCTGTAAAATGGGGATAATAAAATCTGGCTCTAGGTATTTGGAGAAGATTGAGTTAGATAATGTGTTGAGATCCAGTACATATTTATTGATACCTATTAGATATTATCATTGGTATGCTTAAATATTGCGGGGGAAAATAAGCTGGTTGACCAGAGATACAAATTATTCCTCAATTAAATAATTGCTGTAAGCAAAATTCATGCAGATAACCATAGATTATTACTGAATAATTTTAAGAAAATAGATTTTTTCATGAATTTTGTTAAAGCCCCTATTCTTCTTCCTTCTCACCTCCATAGTTTTAGAAACTTCTCCCCATGTTTTTATTATTGTCTTTTTAGGATCTCACCAAAGCACTGGGAATTTTCTCATATATTTTCAAGTGATACCCTGATGTCCAATCATTATCAGAATGTAATTAATACATTGCATTTCTCTCTTCTGAAGCACATTTCCTTTGATTCCCATCTATTTAGATAATATTCCTTCTTTAAGGTTTATCTCAAATGAAATATGTTTCAATGATGTGCTTAATTTACAAATGATATAGAGTTTGTCTCTTTCTGAAGTTGTATTGCTTTGGAATTATGCTATTTATAAGCTTTAGTTAATTATAATCTTCTATGTATTGTTCAGTCTATCCACACTGCTTTTTAAGTGCCCTAACACTAGGACTATGTCTACAATGCCTTTAATGTTTGAACAATTATCTTGTACATATATGGAGTACAATAATGTTCAAGGTTATTATGATTTTATGGCTTTTAATTGAAACATATCCTCTGCATACCTATGCCATGAGTTTATTTATTTATTTTTTTGAAACAGCATTGAAGTAAGGAGACCATTTGTAGCAAAAAGGCTGGGCAAGTTGAGTAAATGTATAAACAATTACAAACAAACTCCAAAACTTTTCACCAATTGCAATATTATACCTCATGATTCTGTGGGAAGAATGGAGAATTTATTGACACAAGAAATATTTCTTACAGCTAGAACAGGTTTCCAAAAATGAGCCTTCTGTTTTATATCTCTTATCAATTCTTTTGGTATTCTGGCTTGTTCTAGAATAAGCCCTATCACTCAGAAACTTTAGTGTGTATTGCTTTGGCAGATACTGACTTGTGTGTCTCTCTCTAACTAGTAGGAATATTATAGCTATTTGCAGGGCATAAAAATAGCTGAATTCCTCGTGGTAACTTGCAAGTACCTCTTATAGAGATTTAAAAGATAAAGAATGTTATCCATCCGAATTTGCCAGGCAGTGGCATAGTGGCAAGGTGAGTGAGAGTAGAGACATATATACATCATAGTTTAGGTGAAATAGTGTGGCAAGGAACAAAGGAATTTTACTCGTGAGCGATACATCCAGAAAGGGACTCCATTGATGACAGTAGGGGAGGAATTTGAGATTTCCCCAGCTGCTATGAGTAGGAAAGTTTGGAAAAAGGACATATATGTAAAGAAGTTCTGTTTGAAGTTTTTATTTGATACATTGTATAAATTTCCTTTCTGTTCCCCATTGAGGAGACCTATAATGTAGATACATTTTTTTTTCAAGGTATTAAATTTATTTATTTATGTTTTGAAAACCTAGATGGACAGAAACATGTTTTAAGAAGGCCCAACAGGATTTGGGTTATAATTAGAGGTACATGTTTCATTTAATATTTGATGAGAGTTTACTTTGTTTCTATGAGTAATCCAGTAGATTTTCACTTATTGGAATATATTATTTCCTTACTCTGAAAAGCAAACTCAAGGCCCTTATGGTATGTCATAGTAGAATTTTAATATGCATAAATTATATAAATTATCTGTTAAATAGGCAGCTTAAATGTGTTGCAAAACACAAAAGACTGAAAGAGAGAGGAAGATACAGAGAATAAATAAGAATTTTCTTTCTTTAGGGCTAACTCATATTTCACTATGAGATGTGGAATAGAATATGGAATGTTCTCCTTGGTAATTTTTTTTAAACAAAAAAATAGCATGGATTCTTTATCTTCATTAGCTGAATTGAAAGTACATCAAGTAAAATTAGATGTAGATATATGCAAATATTACACTTAGAGCGTGCTAATTGGCTTTTTGAGAACATAAATATCCCTTTTGAAATGGATTGCCAGGTGGTATTAAGGTTTCAGATCCATAATGGATGAACACATTATCACACATTTAGAGGCTAAGGAGAGCAATTATGGATGTTCATAAACATTAAATATACTACAAAAATATTGTCACTGTTATTGAAGATGCATTTATCTACACTTCATCCCCTGAACTCTGTAATTCTGCAATTTTATGTATCATTAACCAAAATCCATCTTAGGTAGCTATTACATTATAAAGTCTTTGTTTTTGTTTGTGTTAAAAATATACCTCTTTCTGTGTCCTAGTGTTCCCTTGGTGCCCTAGAAACAAGTCCAGCCTCTTTCCCAAGAGACCTATTCAGAGTTTGAAGTCAGTTATGTACTTCTCAATAAGGTTTTATCTCAATTTCAAGTATCAATCTCTCATTTAACATGGTTATCACCATAGCCTATCATTCCTGAATTCTCCTTTTATCTTTTAAAAATGTAGTGTCCTGCTTCAGAGTAATAATTTTGGAGTCAAATTGTTCTGTCCATTATTAGCATGTGATGTTAGGCTGTTATTTAATCTCTTTGTGCCTGTTTCCTCCACTGTAAAATGGAAATAATAATAATAATTACATCATAAATTTGTTGTGAAGATTAAATAGGTTAATTTTACTATGGTACTTAGGCAAGTGTCAAGCATTATTGTTACTATTAAAAAAGTATTATTATACTAAAATTATCTTCACCTTCATTCTAAATACTCATTTAGCATGCAAGATTTTCATCCATTATAATACATAGTTAACTCGTTGACTATTACTGAAATGCCAACTTGAATTTACATTCTTACTTTACAGGCACAATTGCTAATCCAGGATTCCCTTATGCACTTGTTTTATTGAGCTGAGTGTGGAACTTTACATTGGTCTATATTACATTTAATTTTATTAGTTTCAGCCTATTGTTACCTTAGCAAATTTGGTTGGATCCTGACTTCATCATTTAATGTGTTTAGGTTTTTAAAAAATATTTTATCAAAATACATTCACATATATGATTAATATGCTTTCTAAATTTTAATTCAGGTCATAGGTAACAAAAGTTGAGAAGAACTAGGCTAAGGAGATAAATTTAGTAAATGCCATGAGAGGCTTCTCTACAGATTGAAGTACATTTTTTACATACTTTTAGATATTGTCCTCCTGAAAATTATTGATCGAAATGTCCTTGCGTTAGCCAACATGTTATCATGTTTCTGTAAGAATTTTTCAAATACCTTTATGATAAATACACCATTATGAATATCATATACATAAGAACCATTGTACTCACATCATCTTCAGATCTCTTAACCCTATTTAAGAAATAAATGAGTTCATTCTGTAGTAACTGATTCTTAATGAAGCAGTGCAATTTCTCAGTGAATATTTTTCTGGACAGTCATTTAATATCCCTTAAACAAATATTTCTAGGACCAATAGTGGGAGTGATTTTAAGACTAGTTTTGGTATATGGGTTTCTTTTCTTTGAAAGTCATAATATTTGCCATTTCCAGTATTCTGGCACTTTTATTCTAATTCCTCAACTATCAATATTAGTTATTTAGTAAAATTCTGACAGTTTTCCCAGACTTTGAAAAGATAATGACTGGGTTAGCAGACTGCTCAATTCAAAGGAACTGGGTATTTTTGTACACTTCAGGCATTCCGAGGTGCAGTTTGAGATGGAAGGAATGGTTTTGGAGATACAGAATTATCATGTACAACTGACTTCAACTTACAGACAATGTCATTCCAGAAAACATGGATTCTAAGCCCTATATCTGACAACATAACCAATTTTAGTAATTTGGAGATCCCCAAGGTGCTAAATTGCAAGGTATACAAATCTCAAAGTAATTCATGATAGAGCCATATTGTTTTGTATATATTTTCCATTTATATGCTCTACACAGTGTTTTCCAAGCCATACTAAACTTTCAAATCAACCCTCCTACATATGTTGTATACCATATTTCAAATAAGTAAGAGACTTTGCCATACTCTTCCTTGTTCCTCTTTTTTAAAGGAAATTCTTCTCCCTCTTCTTCTCTTCTCCCTCTCCCTTTCCATTTACCTTACTAACATCTAGTTATCTTTAATGTTTATCTCTTAAGTCACTTATTTTAGGAAGCTTCTCTTTTTTTTAAAGAAAGAAATGGAACATTTTATTTTTTTAAATTGAAGTATAGTTAATTTACAGTGTTCTGTTAGTTTCAAGTGTACAGCAAAGTGTTTCAGATTCTTTTCTATTACAGGTTATTACAAGATATTAAGTATAGCTCCCTATGCTATATAGCAGGTCTTTATTGTTTACCTGTCTTATATAAGTAATGTGTATATGTTAATCCCAAATTCCTAGTTTATCTCTCCCCCCACCCCTGCTATCCACTTTTGTAACCGTAACTTTGCTTTCTATGTCTGTGAGTCTATTTCTGTTTTGCAAATAAGTTCATCTATATCATTTTTTTAGATTCCACATATAAGTGATATCATGATATTTGTTTTTCTCTGGCTTACTTCACTTAATATGATAATCTCTAGGTCTATCCATGTTGCTGCAGATGGAATTATTTCATTTTTTATAGCTGAGTAATATTCCATTGTGTAAATATACCACATTTTCTTTATCCATTCATCTGTCAATGGACATTTAGGTTGCTTCTATGTCTTGGTTAGGAAGCCTTCTCTTACACCACAACTTTTCGTCCCTCCATCCACCTAACCTCTATTAACTGTCACTGCTATGTGCTACCATAGCTCTCTGTTTGACTTATATAAAACACTTATTACACACTATTTTAATAGCTAGTTCACACATCTGTAACTCCACTGGATCCTAACAACATTAACAAAAATAATAGCTATGAGTTATTAAGTGCTTATTATGTACAAATATACATATAAACATATATATAAATGTATATCTATGTATTGATATACAGATATATATATGTATCTATTTAACATCATCTCTATGAAGGAGTTATATAAAAATAATTGAAACAGATAGTTTAAGTAACTTGTGCAAGCTCGCACTACTATCAACCCAGAATTTTCTGCTGTGGGTACCTAGTATTAATATAAATTAATTAGTATAAATTAATAACTTTAAAAATATCAAAAGAAAAGCAGTTCCTGAAAGATTAAGATATGAAATAACAATGCCCCCTTTTGCAATTATTTTCTGAACAAGAAGCAAATCGACCCAATGATAATATACTGGAGACATTTCTAATTTTCACACAAAAACTCACTGTTGTATGCCCAGAGGAAAATGCCCTCATGTACTGGGGGCTCAAAATATTTGTTGATGAAATTAGTCATTTTTAGGGGATATCCAAAGGAAGAACTTGCACTTGAGGACTTGCGTGTTTTGCTTGCCTTGTGAGGTTTAGCTGATGTCTCACTTAGCTGTTCTCTGACACTGCATACCTCTATTTTTGCTATAGGGATAATTTTATCAAACCTTAAAACCCCTATAAAAGCAAGGATTAGGATTTACCTGAAAACCAAATAAATATACATGAAAAGATCTCTCAAATTCATATTTACTTTCCATATGCATTAAGAGTACAGCATTAACTTTAGTATTTCTAGGACAGTGCGTTACATGGTAAAGGTAAAACTACATTAAAGGATATGTTTTTGGTGGTGGCTCAGAATTCTGAACTTATTCAACCTTTTACAACTCTGAAGAATTTTGATGGGAATATATATTTATATTACTGCATTCAAAAGAATAATTTTATTAGGAATAGAAGGCCAGGGTATTTCAGTGTTACAAAAGAAATAGGGTACATGGGAATATTATTTATACACTATTTGAGTATAAAATATTTTCAGGTTTTATATATATTATATATACATATATACACACATATATGTATATAATATATATATATATATATTTCACACTAAAATATCTACAAATTTTGCATACATAAAGTATCAATATCCATGGAGTTTTCCTAGTTGAATATACTATGCTGAATTGTATAATACTTCTTTAGCTGGATTGCATTCACTGAGTTTTACCAAAGATTGTTAAATCAGCATGTGTGATTTTATTTTGAAAGATTTGTTTTAATCTCATAGGCTATGCCATTGCCATTGTCCTTTTATTACATGTGTGTGTGAGAGAGAGAGAGAGAAATTTAGGAATTTCTCTAGTATATTATCATTGGGTCTATTTGCTTTATTTTCTGGTTTAGAAGGTAAGTGCAAAAGTGACATATTTATCTCATAACTTCATCTGTTGGGGACTGATTCTCATTCTGGATTCTTAGAGATATTAGTTTAGTCACTAGGGGTATTTAGTGTGTTTTTACAAATATATATGTGTTGTGTGTGTGTGTATCCCTCAAGCCAGGATAGTGTGTGTGTGTGTTTACCTGTTTGAACTATTTGTTCCACTATAGAGTGTGCTTCTCTCTTTGAGATCTAGCTTGGTGATCTAAAGCTAGTCACTCCCTTAGATAACTGTAACTGTCATGATGTCAGTAAAGCTTATAATTCCTTCACATGAGGCATGACACACATTTCATTTAAATTAGTCCTAATTCTGTCACTTCAGCGGTCTGTTTGTGTAAGCAGTGGTGAAGCTTGGCTAGTCATCCTTGTTTTCTACACTTACACTGAGCAGTTCTGAAACTACTGTCAATAGACATGATTAGAGCATGCTGAAATAGGAACATCAAATAAGGGTATTTCAAAGCCCTCAAGAGCTAACTATACAAAATAGTAACAAATTACCAGAGTGTTGCTTATGTCACAAGCATATATGCAAATTAAAACACCCTTGGGTTACAAATGTGAATAGTTTCATATAACTTAGACGAAAATTTAATATTTAATTTCATACATAAACAAAGCATTTGAGAGAGATTTTAAGGAGTGAAAACTGATTTCTTATATCTGAAAATATGACCCAATTAAACCCAGCTTTAAAATATATATTTGATGTAAAAACAGCTTTTTTCATAGCAACTCCTTATCCAAAATGTATTTGTCTATAAAGAATTGTTCACCATCTATTCACCTTATCAATCAGTCTTTTTCATTTTTCTACATTTTTTTCGAATTCTTATTCATGTGCAAACATACTTTAGCATAGCATCATAAATTCATTTTCATATTCTGTACATTTTTACTCAGTTTATTAATCACAACCTTTTTCCATGTGGCTGCAAAGAATTCACAATTATAATTTTAATAATGGAATGCTATTCTATTACAAATTCTATCATTTTTAATTTATCATTTTTAATTCTATCATTTTAAATTTATACCAATTATTTTTGGATCTGTCTCCTAAGGCAAAAGGAATAAAAGCAAAAATAAATAGGGCCTAATTAAATTTAAAAGCTTTTCACAGCAAAGGAAACTATCAACAAACAAAATGAAAAGACAACCTATGGAATGGGAGAAAATATTTGCAAATTATATGGCCAATAAGGGATTAATATCCAACATATATAAACAGTTCATATGACTCAATAACAAAAAAATAACCCAATTAAAAAGTGGGCAGAAGAACTGAGTAGATATTTTTCCAAAGAAGACATACACATGGCCAACAGGCATGTGAAGAGATGTTCAACATCACTAATTATCAAGGACATGCAAATCAAAACCATGTAAGATATTATCTCAGACTTGTCAGAATGGCTATTAATTAAAAAGTCTACAAAGAACAGTGTTGGCAATGATGTGAAGAAAAGGGAACTCTAGTACACTGTTGGTGGGAATATAAATTGGTGTAGCCACTATGGAAAACAGTATGGAGGTTTCTCAAAAAAACTGAAAATAGAATTACCATATGATCCAGCAATTCCACTCCTAGGTATGTGTCCTTAAAAATGAAAACCCTAATTTGAAAACATACATACACCCCAATGTTCATAGCAGCATTATTTATAATAGCCAAAATATGGAAGCAACCCAAGTGTCCATCAACAGATGAATGGATTAAGAAGATGTGGTATATATATATATATATATATATATATATATATATATATATATATATACAATGGAATATTATTCAGCCATAAAAAAGAATGAAATTCTGCAATTTGCAACATTGTGGATGGACCTGAAGAGTATTATGCTTAGTGAAATAAATCAGTCAGAGAAAGACAAATACTGTATGATATCACTTATATGCAGAATCTAAAAAATAAAACTATTGAATGTATATAACAAAACAGAAATAGACTCCCAGATACAGAAAACAAACTAGTGGATACCAGCGGGAAGAGGGAAGGAGAGTGAGGCAAAATAGGGGTATAGGGCTAAGAGATACAAATCACTCTGTATAAAATAGATAAGCAGCAAGGATGTATTACACAGCACAAGGAATTATAGCCATTATTATGTAATAACTTTAGATGGAGTATTATATATAATATTGAATCACTATTTTGTATACCTGAAACTAATATAATATTGTAAATCAACTATAATTCAATGAAAAAAATACTTAAGTTGTGTGAAATCATGTTAATTAGTTTATTTTACTGTAGATTCACAGGAAAAGTTGTTTTTAATTAGGACTCTCCAGTAAGGAAACTTTTAAAATTGAAATGCAGTTGTGTTAGGGAGCAACATTTGTGGGGCTTTACAAAAGACACAGCAAACCAATGTACAAGTGTATATAAATGAAGCAAAATTTCACAAAACCATAGTGTGTGAGATGCATGCTAATATTTTCTATCTTAGTGTATAATATTTTGTTCAAAAATACAGTAAATTGATTCCTTGTTCACTAATGGGTCAGTGAACATGCTGAGATTTATTTGTGCATATTTCATATGTGTGCTAATAGCTGGTATTCTCTTGGCTAGACCTCTAGCCCAACTTGACTTTATCAAATATAGCTGAGATGTTATTTCAAATATTCCTAATCTACAAATTAACACCTTTCCTATGTGTTTGCAAAAGCTATAAAAATTATAACACATTGTCTCAGAGTTGGCTGCTCTTTCTGACTACTGGGAATAAATTATCATTCATTACTGCCTTCCTAGTGGTCTCCGAGGTTGTTAAAATTTTCTCACCTTGAGGTTAAAGGGAATAGGAATTAAAGGCTTTACTTCCTTTCAGAACTTGACCTCAACAGAAAGATAATGTAATTTTAAGCCCCGGAGGAAATGCTCTTACTTTCCAAATTCCCTTGCAAATCCTATCAATGATATTATTATCATGGTTTTGTCTTCTACATGTTTCAAAGCATTTTATACACTTTTGTATATTTGCAGTGTGATGGATTAGAAAGGGACCAGGCCCTCTTTGTTTCTAGATCTTCATGTGGACACAGTGAGGCCACATCCTTTCTAAAATCTTTGGAATATATAGTTTAGTAATGAGTATGTGGTGTCATGGGGACCACTGAAAAACCTGCCATATTTTTCTGGACCAACATCATTCCCTTCTGCAAAAGTGTTCTCATAAAAGCAAAGTGGAAAAAAAATAATAAAGTCACTAATACTTTCTAAGTGTTTTGGGGGCCTAAGGGTCAAAGATTCACTGACATTCTAAATTTTTTTTTCCTGTTCTTCTGTGCTACTAAACATTTAGAGCTAGCATTGCTGACACGTCATCTTACACACACATTAATGAAGAATCAGATCCAAAACAGTGCAGTATGAAAAGATAAACTCATTTGTATAGGAGAATTAGAAGAGTATTAAATTGGAAAGGGAAATTCTAGCAGCCCAAATAGATTGGGATCCTGCAGAGAAGTGGCTGGTGATGACCTTAACTGGTAGCTGAAGGATTTTTAAATACAGTGTTGCTTAATATTCACTTTTATATTGTTTCTTGTGTTGCATGGTAATCAAGTCCTTTACCTGAAAGTGTTGAGTCAAATACCTTGCATGAATTGATTTTGGGAAAAACGATGAATATTGTTTATTTTCCACAAAGAGTTGCCACAGAATAAAAGAAAGAAAATATTGTGGGAGGTAAAATGTTAGGGAGATCTAGAAACTCAGAGCAAAAATGTCCATTTAAGGTAATATTGGAATAATATGCAGGAATTTTAGTGGGAATATGGGATAAGGGATTCAACCCAGTCTATTTCAGTTAAAATGCTCAGGAAAACACTATTTTATATCTGGATTAGTATATATGTATTTTACTAATGACTTACACTTCAGTCCCATATGGCTTGCCAAAATAGCAAATCCCAGATGAGAAAATGAATAGCATCGAAATCCCATCATCACTTTCTACTTCTGCCCTTGCCAGCACAAACATCTTGGGTCAATGGCATTCCTTTCTCCTTTCCTGCTCAGTGCCAGGATGGTTATGCTGATATTCTAACCCTTTCTTGCCCCTGGAGCTTTCCAGTAAGATTTGCTTCTCTAACCTAAAACCATTGGAAATAGAGGTTGGAATTAGGGTGGCAGCCAAGGAAGGAAGTGATGCCAGAAATATCAAGGTTGAAAAGAATATTCTGAGAACATCCTTAAAATACTAGATTCCTCAGACATTATCTTGATTCCAAATAAGCCAGGACCTCCACTGAAAATCACTAGTTAGATTTGCTGAGTATTGGGAGCCACAATTTACCACAAAATTCAGAGAATCTATTTCATAAATTACATGATAATCACCATAGGGTGAAAAAAAGGTGGTGTTTACAACCTCCCTTCCCTAGATTTGTGACACAAAATTAGAGTTGTCATCTTAGGGTAAAAATGCACATTCAGAAGTATTTGTTCAAGTCCAGATCTCTCTCAGATGTTCAAGCATGCATTTTTCATGGACAAACATCAGTTTGATTTTTTTTCCTGTAACTTTGATACATTATTATATTTTTTGTTATTTTTACTCTTCTTTTGTTGATTTGTTTTAATCACAAGCTTATCATCAGAATCAGGCCTATTTTAAATTTCAGGTGACTAGCCTGAAATGTGTGTGCCTTTATTTTGTAGGATGCTCTGTGGTCTGTTATTCTCAAATGCACCAGCCTGTAGATATATAGCCTCATAGATACAGCCATCTTTTCTGTACATACCCAGGAAAATTGGCTCCATATACCTTTTTAATTTTATGATAACTGAAACTACTGTAAAGGAGCAAAGGTTTTAAAAAAGGATTCAGTCTTGTATTTCTACTGCAGGTACAAGATTCAATTGTATAGTTATTTTTCTGAAGCTATTTTGCCATTGCCAATAACATCATTCTAATAGTGGGTTGCCAAAAGACATTTCTTTTTTATTATTTAATTTACTTACAGAGGAAAAAACAGGCTGGGTGTTACTTATCTTCCTTGATTATGCACATATTTACTCAAAGTGGAACCACAAATTACAGTGGAACTCAAGAAAATAGCATGGGTTGCAAGTTCAACAATATTAATTTTGTTTATTGGCCCTCTGTAGAAGTAGTTTCTTATTGGCACCTTTGTGAAATAGTATCTACCTCAATGAGGGAAATTTATAAATCTATATGCCTAAAGGACCACTGAGTAAATTATCTTAAGTACTTTATTCTACAGATGTCATAATCTTTCATATATTCCCTTATTTGTTTATTAGAATAGACTTATGAGATAGATTAGTCTGGTATTTTTATTCCTACACTATAGATAATAGGACTAACACACATACATTAAATTACTGGGCAAAGTTTGCCTAGCTAGTCACTGACAGAGATGATATTAGAATTTAATGATGTTTAGGTGAATAGTCAAATACGTAAATAAAAAATTGAGAATCATTCATATTCAAGGAATCAATTAAGTATAAGAATGGAACATTTTCCAGAGGAAGTGGAATGAAAGAAGAGCAAGGGTCATGGAACTATGCACTGTGAAATTTGGGTCAAAAGAAGTAAACAACAAATTTCAAAGAAAAACAGACCACCATGGTCATCCCAGCCTTTTTATACTCATTGTCTCCAAATATCATTCATTGCTCACCTCTTGGCCAGAACTAATACATATCAGGAACAGAATCAACAAATTTGTATGATGTCTTCTCTTTAGTCTCTTGTTTTAAAGCAATATCTTCACTTAATTTTTCCATGACATTTTCACAAGACAACCAGGCAGTTTTTCCTGTAGGATACTTTCTATTTGTCTGTCATGTTTGTCTATCATGTTCCTTTATTTTCTGTGTTTTCTATTGTTGGACGATAGGTCTACAAGCTAGATTAGACTCAGATTAAGCTTTTTTGGGAAAGGCTGTTTCATAAATCATATACACACTTCATAATTCATCTCATTAATGGGCACATAATATTACATTGTCCCACTCTTAGTGATGTTAATTTTTATTACTTGCTTAAGAAAGTATTATGAGACATGTCCATTTTAAAGATAAGTTTTCCCATAGATATTAGCAAGTAGCCTGTGCTGTTTTATTTTGTCACCTTATAATTGTCCTACTCCAAAAGTTAATAGATGTGATATCCGTTAGTGACTCTCACTTGAATCATTTACTTGATCACTGGTTACAAAATGGTGATTTGTCTAATTCTATCATTCCTTCTAATATGTTAGTTGGCATTCTTCTGAGAAGTATTTTCTCTCATTAACTAGGGATAAAACAAAGTTCTTCCAAAAAAGACACAGTAAATGCTTAATTCTTTTCCATTAATTATCCATTCTTCTGTTAAATGGTTAGAAAAATAGTTACCTCCAGTGGTGGCAAATCTGGTTTTTGTTTTCTTCCTCTACCTCCTCTTCTTCTTCCCCCATCATGTTTTTATATTATCACTATGAACTCATGGATTTGTATTTATCCAGTGCTTTACACTCATTTACAGTTATTATTTTGTTTAAGTTTTTCCAATCTATCCTTCATTGAATAAAATGTATCCTTTAGTTAACTTCTTTAGAGGACCTCTTGTATGTACATTATTTTCTCATGTTACTGTTCATTTATAACTTTTTTCTATAACCAGTGGAGTTATGTCTAGGTATAAACTATTTTGGATCTGTTTGGCCAGGAACATAGTGCACCATTTTAATATGCATGTCCAGAACATCTTTTTCATCATGAAAATTTTCTGGAATTTAGTTTTTAAGATTTTTTTATATTGGAGTATAGTTGATTTACAATGTTGTGTTAGTTTCAGGTGTACAGCAAAGTGATTTGGTTATACATATACATACATCTAGTCTTTTTCAGATTCTTTCCCCATATAGGTTATTAAAGAATATTGAGTAGAGTTCCCTTCAGTGGGTCCTTGTTGATTATCTATTTTATATAAAATAGTGTGTATATGTTAATCCCAAACTTCTAATTTATCCCTCTCCCCCACATTTCCCCTTTGGTAACTATAAATTTGTTTTCTAAATCTGTGAGTCTGTTTCTCCTTTGTAAATAAGTTCATTTGTGTCATTTTTTAGATTCCACATATAAATGATATCATATGATATTTATCTTTCTCTGTGGAATTTAGTTTTAAGTCTGCTCCTTTTGGGGGTTGGGAAATTTTCTTTGTGCTTTTCACTGACTCCTTTTTATCACATTCTTTGTTTCATTTTCATGGTGTTGGCTCTATTCTTTTTTGTACATCCAGTTGTACTGTTCTTGACAACTTTGTAGTTTCGTCATAAATTCTGAGTTGATAATATCTTTTCCTTCAGTGTCCTCAACATTTGTTGAGCTTCCATTTCTAATCTTCCTATTGTTTGTTTGTTTCTATTTTCAATATTTAAATGTTTGGTTTATAACCACAAATGCTTTCTATAGTTACCTTAATTCATGTGGGAGAGTCCTGTGACAGTTTTCTTCTGTTTTATTATTTTGTTTTTGGGTGGTTTTTGTCTGCTTGAAGTTTAATTTTTATATCCTACTTTCATCTTAAGGTAACTTTGTATGTATTTGTTTTACCACGTTATGGTTACATTTGATTTTTTTTTCCTTGAATTCCAGGAGACACCCTGATATATTTATCATGTATAAATGATAAATACCTTTTTTTACCTTTTTCACTTATGCAAGCCTAAAGTGGCTTCTGACTGTCGGATCCATTGGAGATCTAATTCAAATACATTTCCTCATTTTGATCCTTGTGCTTTCTGGCCTTTCCCTTCTTTTTATGGAGAGAACTTCTATTCCACAACTTTTCTATTTGAACTTTGTGTGCCAGATGCAATATTTCTTTCCTGGTCCTGTGTTTTAATGATGTCATCCTCAAGACTTTAATATTGTTACTGCTAATGCCACTTTCAAGGGTTTCTGCTGTTTATTCCGCCTGAAATGATACTCAGCCACTTCTTTACTGCTCTAAAGCAGCTCTGTTGAAGTGGAGGGAGAAACCTTTTATACTACTAAACACATTTCTTTGAAATACTCTCTTTCATATTGAACTCAAGGAAGAGTTCAAGCCTTGTGCTCTCTAGGTCTTAAATAAATTGACTGTTATACGAATACCACTCTTTCAATTTCTGCTTGCATTTTCCTCAGTGGGATTCTACTAACCTCTCAAGGCCACCCTCTTTTCTTTAGTCCTGCTTCTCCTCTTGCCAAAATCCTTCTCCTGCCTCTCAGTTCATCTACTCTGTGTACACGAGGCATGTGCTTTACTTTGAAGTTTCCTCTGCATTTTCATATATCTGTGAAGTAGTGAACATAGGGGTAATTGTCCCCACAGGATAGTTGAAGGGACTGAAAGTTACAGATGTTAAATGGCTCATTAATTGAAGTAATTATTAGTGTGAGCCATAAAAAGTTCCTGAAATTCAACTGTTTTTACCTAACTAGTGGCAAATATATGGTGCATTCTAAATATTCAATGTGTGTTAGGTGTTATTATCAAATGATCTTAGGTCATTGCTGAATAAGAGTATGCTAATGCTAACAACTTTTACAAAGATTTTCATCTCTTAGATAAAGAAACAGGACAAAGTGTTATAAAATAGCATTAGTTTTTATATATCATTATTAAACATACCTCACTCTTTTCATTTAAGACACTATCTTCTTTGGAAAAGTAGAATTTTCTATCTTTTACTCTTTACAATGGAATATGATCTGTGATAATATGAATATTCCTAGTGCTTTTAATATTTTAAGTGTATTTAAATGCATTTTGAGTTGTTATGAGTTTGTAAATTTGAAAGTCAGTGCTATTTCTTGGATTATTTATTAATGTAAATGAATCTCCCCCTCAAGAGAGAAAAAACATTAGTTATAAAACACATTGCTTACCATATACTATAGCTTACCCATGATTTTGCTCTGATTTCAGCAAATTTGAAATAGGAAAGCCCTGACCAAGAAACAATTTCTGATTGGTGTTACAATTTTAAATATTATCTACATTGAATATGGGGCATGTCTACCTATATCAGAAGCCAGGTCAGCAAAACTTTTCTGTAGAAGAATAAATGGTAAATTGTTTTGGGGCGGGGGGTGGAATGGGCTTTATCATGATATTTTTAGAGCCAAAATTGCCATTGATTATATTTAAAAGAATGGTTGTGGCTGTTTACTTACCAGCTAGGCAACCAGCTAGATTTGTTACACAGGTCATGATTTGTAGACCCCTGGAGAGAGAGGAAAGGTTCCATCTCTTTGGATGAGAGCTGATAAAGATAATAACCTGTATGGACTGTGAAACTAAGGAGGGTAAGAGTATGGGAGTAGCTAGGAACTTAGTGACACTTTAGGTAGGGAAAGCACTAGAGAACAAGTATATGTAAGGGGCATCCATTGTCGATAGAAACTCTACACAATTGTGGTGATGGAATGAGGTGAGGCACATGCGTGGCATGAGGCTTTCAGAAATCAGAGTAAACTTGCCTATTTAAGAAATGTGCTTGAGTCTTCATTTAGTTAGAGTGTGTTACTTCACATAGTCAAGGTCATAAATGTGCTTCTGGAAGCATCATCTATATACAACTCTTGGAAATCCACAGGTTTAGTTTCAAGATGTAAGAATGATTTTATATTGTAACTGATATATAACATTATAGATAAGAAAAATCATTTTATTTTGTAACTGACCTATAAAATTGCATTTTACTTACAAGGTTACATGCTATATGAAAAGGAGAAAATCAAATTGATTTTATAGATATGAGCACGTATTCTATAAATGGTTCAAGATTTTTTTTCTCTTTCCCATTTAACATAGCTACATTTGGAAAGGAGGACTATGTAAGTGAATATGGGACTAACAGACCTTGTCTGTTGGCATTTTAAATCTATTTTTCTTTACTAGAGCAATGTGAAAATCAGTTTAAAAGTTTTAAAATTGTATATAAACAAAGCAATCACTATTTGTAGAAATAATTACAAAAACCAGAATACTTTTTTAAAAATATCTGAGATAATAACGGTTTGAAAATATTGGTAAAATTTTGTTATAAGGGAAAAGGAAATCATAAGAGAAGAAAAAAATCTCTTTTTAAAAAATTCTATAACTTATGGAGCAATAGGATTCTTTGATATGTTAATTATACCTCTTGTTTCAGCATTCAAGGTTCCCAGTAATTTGTTAAGTATTATTTTAATCAATTCAAACAGCTATAGTGCCAGTGTTTGATTTGGTTCTTGTTGCCGATAAGTTTCTGAAACTAATTAATGCTCAGAATTCTTTATTAAACAATAAAGAAAGGAATGAATAATATTAATAGTTTATAAAATTTAAAATGATTCCAAATCAGAATCCACATGACTTTTCTGGAGCATCTTTCATGCATATCACTAAATTAGGTAGGTCCATGTGTTTATATATGTATAAAACATATGCAGAAAGCACATATATACTTTTAAGTGTATTATCCTCTAAATTAGTAATTAGTGATTAATTAGTCATTTCTAATGGTGGTTTTAAGGATTTGTCCAATGTAATTGCCCCATGAAGTAGTAAAATCACCTATAAAGTGCTTAAATTTACTAAAGAAGTCATTATTTAAAGGTAGTGTATATTGAATCATTCTTCAAATTTAAGAATCACTTTTGTATTTAGGCATTTATCCTATAAACCAGAAGTTTAAATTTTGGGAGATAAGTTGATTTTCCTGATGGCTGGTCACAGCTGTGTTTCTAAAGTGACCCACTGATCACAGTTACGTAGCTCTTGGTAATTTTTTGTGTCACAAATGTAAAAATGTAATTCTAGAGTGTTGTTCTTTCCCTGTGTTCATTATCCCAAGGAGCCCCATGAAGGAGTGAGGAGACTCCAACTTTGGGATCATTGTTTAACTAGGGAAAAAATGCAAATGACTAAAGCATTAATGTAAGAGCAAGAGAAGTAAAACTTGAAAGGGAATACACAGTGTCATCCAGAGAAAGAGAACTTAGACGTGGACTATGGCATTGCTCATCATATTCCACTGATATCACAGTTTTTGGAGATGAATTCATTTTTCATAGTCCATGAGGTCTTTAGTCATTTAATTTATGTAATGAATTTCCCTTACTATGATTCTAAACTCACTAAGAACATTTTCGATAATAATATTGGCTTCCTATATAGTTGGTACTGAGAGAGAATTGGGTAATCAGAGGAGACTTGGGTAATGTATTTCTCAAGGTAAACTAATGAATTGGCATTTTGCTATTTATTCAGTATGTCTGACTAATTCATGAACTGAGGAAATTGAAGCACACATTATACTTACTTGAAAGGCAGAGGTCAGGTATTAAACCAAAGAGTCACTTTGTTCTGCCATTGCTTTATAATGAGTCTTTAGGTGACAATACTTGCTGACATTCTTAGTCTCATCCATATGAACCTAATGCAGCCACTGGATGAGGTAAAGTTGAATCTTAGAAAATGGATGAATAATGGTGCTTTTGGCATCTTACAGACTCTAATGGCTGCTTGGATGGCCATTTATAGAAAGTCTAGTGTTCAGAGTAGAAAAAATTCTTAGCAATAAAATAACAATAAAGTTCTGTTTGATAACATAGTACTCAAATTATAACTGTTGATATTTACCAGCAAGATTATACATTTATATTTTTGTCAAATTGCAGTCAATAGAATTTCTCAGGCAGAGGGAAAACTGAAGCACAACATTAGAAAAATCTCACAGTAAACTTCTCCAGGATTTTACAAGTGAGGAAGGCATTGCCCAGTTGTCTTAGTCTAGTTCTTTTCTGGCTTTTTTTTTTTTTCCCTCTTTTCTTTTCTCTTTTCATCTTATGTTTATGTTAAATGTCTAAGAACAAAGATAAGACAACCCCTTTCATTGTTTTAACTCAATGTTTTGTTGCTTGAATAGTTCAGTCTTTTCTTCCTTTTGAAATGCTTTCATTGTTATTATCACACTTCCCTGGTATTGGAGAAATATGGGAAAATATTTCTTTTCTATATACTTTTAAACAAAAATGCAGTAAAACTTCATGCTGCAATAAAACTGAAAAGAAAGGAATCCAAGGAAGGTTCTACTGATGAACAATATGTTAGAAGCATTGCATCTCATACAGCAAGGAGTCAGACTTCACAGTGATAGAGACATGAAAAAAGTAACCTTTTCTTTCCATGAATGAGCTTATCTATCTCTAATGCCCCAGATCTGATAAACAGTGTAAAAGTAAAAATAAACACAAATATAATAAATAAACTTATCCATTCAAGTTATCTCAGTCTTTTCTAGTTTAACATGATCTTTTTAAGGTAAACTCAGTTTCATTTAGATAAATGATTAGGCTTTCAAGATTTCTCTATTCAGTCCCTTCCACCATAACCACCCCTCTCCCTACATGCACACGTCCTAGTCCCACCTACACCACATCAATGATTTTTTTCCCTCACCTAATAGTGTATGGACCCAAGGGAAACTCATATTTCAACCTGAGCAGGGAAAACAGGGATTTTTGTTGACGTTTTGGCTGGCTTCTGATGACCTCTGATTGAAATGTGGACTTGTGTTTAGTCAATAGCTTATCTGTGTTCATGGATTAGCTACTGAAAAGGTATAGTGAGTATCAACTGTGTAGTCTCTACTTATACAACTCCTGGCTTTTCATCCCATAAAGCTGGACTGTTCCTCTGTCTGGCCTTCAGCTGGTTCGGCTGATCCTATGCTTCTCAACCAAGTCATGCCCATTGATTTTAACTTATACTTACTATGGGCTTGCTATCAGTTTGCCTCAATACAGGAAGTCTGGTGACTAATAATTCACAGAAACCTTTTGCATCCCACAGTGAACATAGGAGCAAGAGAATAGACTTGACATTCTATCAGGCTGCTTCTCAGCCTAAACAAATGATACCACATTTATAGTCTGCCACAATCACCTCACGTGGTCATAGAACATTCTAGAAGATTAGAGATTTAAATTTTTTTCTTGGTGTCAACCACCTCTTTCACTTGTGTGGCTCTCTTTAGACCTTGGCCTAGTTGGGTAAGTCATAGATTCTTCTCAGAAACATAGGCATAATTTTCACTCTGGTTTTATCCCCTCTGAATATTTCCTTTTGGCTAAAATACCCACTGTCCAGAAAGGTTTTGCTTGTTGCTGTGGAATAGAAACTCCCTTTACACCATACCCTTTACCCCCTCTATGCCAGGGCTTATAGTAAAGTGCTTTACTCAGACTTCTATGCTTCCCTCTTTTCTAGGCAAGGGAAACTCTTTGGAATTTAGAGAAATTATTTGATTCTCAGAGAAGCCTGGCTCTCAAGATTGTGCTCTTGCTTAAGATTCAAAACATCTGATTTGAATCTCAACCTGAGTAATGATGCTTTTATTCTAAATTGTAGTTATTTCCATAAAATGATGACTGTCAGTGATACAAAGAATGTTGAATCACAGAAAAGCAAGATTTACAGGATAATAAAAATATATTGGCTTTATATTTCAAATGCATGACACCTACTACAATATTCTTTCACCTACTCTATAGTCACATGCTGGCAGTTTTCCCAGTAGCATTTGATATCTAATTATCTGATTTGTCATTGGATGAAAAGCATATATTTTCAAGTTGTGCCATACCACAGGCAAATCATTAAACATCTCTGAGCTACGATTTTGTTATGGATTAAATGAATATAAAGATAGTACCTACCTCCTATGATTTTTGTAAGGATTAAATGAAATAATTTATGGAAAAAAACAGCATATTTCATGCCACATATTTCTCAGTTAGAAAGTTACCAGTTTTACTGGTTAGAGGTGATAACGATGATGATGGTGATTACATAAGACAAACCCTGAATCATTATGAATTATATTTGTCGAGATGGTGGAATTTAATTGAGAGACAATTTAATTTTATTTTTTTCACAAGAGTCGCATTCAACAAAGTGGTTTAATCGCATAATGGAGAAAAATCTGTGAATGCACTAATTTGTGCAAGACTCTGAAAATGGCAAAATGTAGAGTCATAGCCAACTAATTCAAATTTAATGTAGGGATAGAAAAGTGTTTCAAATAATGATTCATCTGACAATGTTCACTAAAGCAAGCTTAAAATCCAGAAGTTAAAGTACATTAGGAACTCTAGACATTTGAAAAAATATTGACAAACTCTTGTAAAAATTTTATTTATGATATTTATAATATCTACCTGCAGAATTATTATGCTACAAATAACTTAATTATAGTACTATCAAATCTATAGGTGAAATTTAGAATCCAGGACAAATTTCCTTCATTTTTAACACGATGGAACAGCAAGTTCAACATAACACAATTTCTAGAGTATCTGAAGTAGGCAGAATAATGGCCTCCAAAATATGTCCCATAGCGTAATCCCTGGAATCTGTGAATATGTCAGCTTATAAAAGAAACAGGAATTAATCTTGGAGACAAAACTAAGGTTGCAGGTCAGCTGACCCTAAAGTAAGGAGATTATCCTAGATTAACTAAGTGGGCCCAAGGTAATCACAAGGGATTTAAAGTTGGAAGAGAGTAAAAGAAGAAAATGTTAGAGTGATATGATATGAGAAGGATTTCACCTGATGTTGCTGATATTGAAAATGTATTCTGTCAGCCAAGGAATACAGGAAATTTGCAAAAGTGAGGAACGGTAATGAAATAGATTTTTCTCTTGAGCTTCCAGAGAGGAACACAGCCTCCCCTGATGACAACTTGAGCCCCGTAAGACCACTGTTTGACTTCTAACCAACAGAATTATAAGATAAATGTATACCATTTTAAACCACTAAATTTGTGATTTTTTTATTTTACAGCAGTAATAGGGAAATAACACAGTATCTGAATCATGGAACATGGTGAGCAATATTCTCACTCAGGAACTTTGTTTTACTCTCTTAGTGACTCAAAGACTCAATTTACCTCATTCTGACAAATAAGGCACCACATCATGCATTGTCATACATTATCTTTGACACTCTTTAATATGCTTCACAAAGTAAAGTTTCCAGTTGGGTGTTTGCTGATGACAATAGTGACAGCAATATTTTTTGCTTGACTCACATTTTATTCAGTGGTTCTCTGACATTTTATTAAACTGAATTGACGATAAATTGCAATAATGATTAGAAATTCTCTTTGAGGGCTCAGCCACTCTTTAAGAAACCGGGAAATTGTTCCTATGCTATACATTTAACTTTGATCCTGTGTTACACATTAACTCAAAAAACACACACTGAGGTGTTATTGTGTGCAAAGTACTATGGTAAGTCATTCCAGGTGTAAAAAATACAATTAAGGCATAGTAGCCACCCTTAAAATGCTTATAGTATCCAAAGATCTGTGTAACAACAAGGAGGTTTAAAACGTGTTATGAAAAATCTTTGAGCAATGACTTCTGGAATAGTGATGTGAGGAGCTTGATGGACCTGGTCCCCAGCAAAGCAACCCTAGCTCATGAAAATTATTAAAAACAAAATCAAAATCAGTCATTTAAAGCCTCAGAAAATTTTTCAAAGGGCATTAAACACAAAGAAAAATAATTTAAGAAAATCTACTAACTATTGATAAGAACAGCAAAAGTCTGTGATATTTGAGCCAAAATGTGCACACAACCCTGACCCCAGTGGGACAAAGTTCTGCTTTGGATGGATGCAGAAATCAGAGTTCTTCCTCTCCAGTCTAGGGTATGGGATTCCTTAGGAGAGTCACATTGTCAGCATTTCCATCCAGTTCTGCTCCATGTTGCAGAAGCTGTATTCCAGCCAAGAGTAATGAGAGGACTGGCATTTCCTTCCTTCACCAAGCCTGCATTTTTGGGTGTAAGCTCTATCCTAGGTGTGACAAAATGAAGATACTGGCCTCTGATTGTCCTCACCCCTGGTGCTGGAATGGTAGAAGTCTCAAGCTGTGTTGCAGTCTGGAAAAACCAGAGGATAACACCACTACTCAGCACACCACACATAAAGCAGAAGAGGAACAATGTCCATGTCTGTGGTTTCTGAGCAGTGACATAGAGGCTGGTTAAAACAAAGAGCTTTGTATATCATCTCAAGGGAACTGAATTTATTTGGCACAAAATGTATGGAAGTTCAAGCCTAAGAGCACTGTCAAAACAATGGAGATTGTGGCGGTAAGCAGTTAAAAGGGGGCTAGTAGCTCCATGAGAGCAAAAAGTTAAACCATAGACCAGCTAAAAGTTTATTAGAGAGATAAAGGAAGAGGAAAAGCTAACAAAAGCCTTCCTAGTGTCAGAAATAATCATCAGCTTGCCTTGGCTGCCCAAAAGTGGCCTGAATCTAATTGGGTCAAACCATGATGCAATATCAACTCTTAGAGTATTGTCCAAAAAAACAGAGTAATCAGATAAGAATTAGTTGCAAGATAGCTGTTGGGTGTGATGCCTACAGTGGAAGACAGGTTAATGGAGAAATCAGGGAAAGAGACAACCAAAGAGAGCCTGACTAAAACATTGCAGCCCAGAGTGACTATGTGCATTCCCAGGACTGCATCATTTGAGGATCAATATCAAACAGTATATACTATGGAGGAAATAATCTTCACTAAAGTAGTAAATCCAAATCAGTAAAGAAATACATATGCAGACAACAAAAATAAAGCCTAGTAAGCAGCAGGGAATCAGTGTCCAGGTTTGTTATAATATATTATTTAAATTCTTCAGTTTTTAACAAAAAACTTACAAGATACGCAAAGAAACAATACAATATGACAAAACAAAGGTTAAAAGAAAAAAATCAAGCACAGAAACTACTTTGAGAAGCCCCAGATGTTGGATTTAGCAGATAAAATCTTCAAAGTATCTGTTATAAATATGTTCAAAGGACTAAAAAAACCCATATTTCACAAACTAAGTATAGCATGTTGACAATATCTCATCAAAGAGCATGCCACTAAAGAGATAAAAATTATTTTTAAAAGAACCGAACAGAAATTCTGGAATTGAAAAATAAAAAATTGAAATGAAACATTCACTAGTAAATCTCAACAGTAGATTTGAGCTGCTAACAGAATCAGGGAACCTGAAGATAGATTGGTAGAGACTGTGCAATGTGAGGAACAGAGGAAAAAAAAAAAAGAATTAAGGAAATTAACAGAACTTCACAGAAACGGGGTTAAGGAAAACAACATAAATGTATGGAAGTGCCTATAGGAGAGGAGAGACAGAAAAAGAGCAGGGAGTGAAAAAAAAGAAATAATGACTGAAAACTAATCAGATGTAATGAAAACATTAATCTATATATCCAAAAGGCCTAAAAACTGCAAGTGAATAAACGCAAAAAGATCCATACTCAGTTGCATCATAGTAAAAATGTTTGAAGTCAAAGATAGAGAAAATATTGAGAACATCAAGATAAAATGACTTGGTATACGCAAAGGAACCAGATTAAATTAATGGTTGACTTATCATCAAACACAGTGGAGGTCAGAAAATAATGGGATACCATATTCAAGGTGCTGTAAGAAAAGAAAAAGTCAACCAAGTAGCTTATATCCAACAAAACTACTTTCTAAAATTCAGGAAAACTAAGGATAGTTTGAGACGAACCAAAAAGTGAGATAATTCCTCACTAGCAGATCTGCCTCAGAAGAAATATTAAAGGACGTTTATCAAAGGAAATTCATCAGGTTGACAGAAAAAGACCTCAGATCGTAATTCAGATACACACACACACACACACACAAAATGCCAGTAAAGTAATCATATAGGTAATTATAGAAGACTTTGGTTGCTTATTTCATCTTCCTTCCCTTAACTGATTTAAAAAGCAATCATATGTCAAATATGTATATAAAGGTATTTTGGGTCTATAAATTATAGAAATATAATATATTTGGTAATAAGAGCACAAAGGAGGTAGGTGGAGTAAAGCTGTACCAGATGATGATTCAAATCCATAGGAATAAATAACCAAAATGTTAAATAAGACAGTTAACAAAACATACTCTATAAATATTTTCTTGCTCTAGTTTCTTCACTCAGCTTCTTGAAAAGTAAGACATTTCTATAAAGTGATGATTATAATTAACAATTTTTATTAACTTTAAACATTATAGTGCAATAAATATAACAATGTGTTAAAGGGTACTAACACATGTATATGTAATATATGACAATAATTGCACAAAAAAGGAGTGGAGAAAATAGGGCTATATGGAGTAATGTTGCTATATTTCGCTGGAGATAAGTTAATATAAAGCTGAAGCAGTTTCTAATAAAATAAGATGTATATTATCAGTACTAGATTGATCACTAAGAAAAATTTTAAAATCTAGTGTACATATCATTAAAACATTGAAATATGGCTCAACCAGTGGATCAAAAGAGAAATCAAAAGGGAAACAAAAAGTCTGTTGTGACAAACAAAAATGAAAACACAACATACTAAAATTTATGTGAAGCAGCAAAAACGGTTCTGAGAGGAAAGTTTATATTTGCAAACCACTTATCTGGAAAGGGGTTAATACGATTCAATAGCAAAACAAAAACGAAAGAATGCAAAATCCAACAAACCCAAATACTCAAATTAAGAATGGGCAGAGTACCCGAATAGACATTTTTGTAATGACAACGTACAAATGGCCAACAGGTGTGTGAAAATGTTCTCAGCATCACTAATCATCAGAAGAATGCAAATCAGAAACCATAATGAGTTATCACTTCACACCTGTTAGAATGACTATTATCAGAAAGCTAAGAGATGTCAAGTGTTGACCAGGATGTGGAGTAAAGGAAACTCTTGTGCACTGTTGGTATGAATATAAATTTTTACATGGGCTTCCCTGGTGGCGCAGTGGTTGAGAGTCCGCCTGCCGATGCAGGGGACACAGGTTCGTGCCCCGGTCTGGGAAGATCCTACATGCCGCGGGGCGGCTGGGCCCGTGAGCCATGGCCGCTGAGCCTGCGCGTCCGGAGCCTGTGCTGCGTAACGGGAGAGGCCCGCGTACCGCAAAAAAAAAAAAAAAAAATGCAAAGGAAACATAGACATTTCTCCAAAGGAAAATAAATAAAATGTTTAAGAAAAAATAAAAATTACCAAGAAACTAATAATAATATTCTCATAATTAGCCATTAGGAAAGGCAAATAAAAACCACAATAAGATACAGCTTCATACACACTAGGAATGCTATAATCAAAAAGACAGATTGAAAGCAATATTGGTGAGGATGTGAGGAAATTAGAGCCCCCATACATTGCTAGTAGGAATGTAAAATGAGGCAGACATTCTAGAAAACATTTTGGCCGTTACTCAAAATTTTAAACTAAGAGTTACCATATGATTTAGCAATTCCATTCAGGTATATATTTAAGAGGAAGGAAACCATATGACTATACAAAAACTTGTATACATTATTATTATTCATAATAACCCCAAATGGAAATGAGCCAAATGTCTATCAACTAATAAATAGACAGATGTAATGTGGTATATCCACACAAGGAATATAATATAGCAATATAATGGATGAATATGCATGCTACAACATGAATACATCTTTAAAACATTATGCTAAGTGAAAGAAGCCAGTCATAAAAGACCACATATTGTATGAGTCCACTTATATGCCATGTCCTGAATAGGCAAGTCCATAGAAGCAGAAAGTAGATTTGAGGTTGCCTGAAACTGAAGGAGGTGAGGGGGGATAAGGAATGACTGCTAATGGGTATGAAATTTCTTTGGGGGATGAAAAAAATGTTATAAAATTGATTGTGATGATGGGTGCAGACCTCGTGAATATACTAAAAAACACTGAATTTTTATATCTATAAATCTGTTAAAAGATGCTCTGAGAACATAAAAGGAGTAGTTTTATCTTTTGGGGGGTATGGGATTTAAGAATACTTTAACTTAATAATTTTAATTCTAGTTACATTAAATAATATGAGCCAAAATGTAGAGGTGATAATGAGCAGGAATTATGTGATAAGTAGTGTATAGTCCTGTTGAGAGGAGGTAAGAGACATGAAGGAAAATAGTGAAATATAAGTTCAAGAAGTTAATATGTGAGTAAAATTTGGATAAAGCTGCCAAGGTGAAAGAGTTAATGTTGTAATGTGTGCATAATTTGGAGCAAGCAAAGGTTTCTGAGGAGAGAAAAATGTTGGTAGCAGATGTGAACACTGTAGTGACTTTTAGAATCCGATTCAGTTTTAATAACGCTAATGCATTTGAAGGTTGTATTTTAAGCAACAAAACCCTTATAAAATCCATCACCCAAAGTGGTCTTAATGTCTGGAAACATAGGCAGATATAGCTAATGAATGGCTCACAATAAAAGATTCGGTTGATGTATTGCCCCTTGGCACCAACACATAGTTTAGTGTACTCGCAAAAGTTACATTGAACGTAGTGCATTAATGCAGGATTTTCATCTATCTCTGTGTAAACATCTGTCATACATTAACTAAGATGAATTTGTCTTTGATTTTTACTGAATTCACTGTATATTTAACATATCCCAGAAGGAATGAGGAGAGTTCAAAAAGTTTTTCTACATTTCTAGACTTTGTAGCCACCCGTTCGATAACATATCACTATTAATATAATCTCTTCATATATCCACAGCACTATTTTATGATTCTCTCATGCCCTGTATTTTTAAAATTATTTTAAAATTTGAGTTAAGTTTAAGTTCATATGAAGACAAAATCTGTGTCCTTAGTAACAGACATAAAAGGAAACCATAAAGAACAGATAATGGAACAGAAAATAACCTCACAAACTTTTAAATACCATAAATATCAAATTGCAAGTTTATTTACTAGTGACAAATTGATTACCTAAAAATCACTTACCGTTCTTTGCTGTAAAATCATATTTTGGTTGTCTTTGATTGTCTTTTAATTCTTTGCATTCAGGGTACATTGGAGTAAGAATGCAAATAAATGGACCTTATAATTTATATTCACAATGAGTAATATCAACCTAACCTTGATACTTCCTGAACACAAGAACAAGTGCTAAAGTAATTGTCTATGGATAAGTATTTAATTTTACTTTACATAGCTTTCAGAGTTATTAACAGAATCAATTTAAAAGTAACAGTGCTACAATATAATAATAGTTGTTCACTGGTGAATCCATAATTAAAATACCCAATTAATATTGCTCACCTATGGTACATGAGTTTAAAAGAGGCTAGCTTTGTAAAGGATTTTATCAGGATTTCCTTAGCAGGAAAAGGGTACTAATTAAGGGAAGCAAGTAGGTTTATTAAATCTGAAACTGGCAATTGGCTTGATGCTGATGAATCCCTATATAAGGAAATTTTTCAGGGATAGAACAGTGTGATACCTTCTTTTCTCTTTTCTTTTCATGTGTCAGGTTGTGGGAGATGAACTTGAATCTTTCTAATCTACCCCTCAAGAATAATCAAATTTTTCTATTTCATACCTGCTGTTCTTAGCAATTGGTGGGAAAAAGAAAAGGAGCGATGTCAGGACCAGAAAGCAACATAAAACATTTTATATAAACATTGCTACTATCACCAAATTCATTAAAAACTTCAATTCATAACCACTTGGAATTACTCAGCTTTTTGTGAGCTTTTTATATACAGTTGAGTGTGAAGGCAGAGTGATCTTTAAGGTGGTGCTGCATTTCCTGTCCCAAGACTTGGACTGCAAATCCTAATGTGCTCTAAACTGAAAGATACCGGACAATGTCTTAAGCCTCTTTGAACTAGGGAAAACAAATGAGACAAGATACATTAACTGTTTTCTGAAATTACAAAGCACAATACAAGTTTATGTGTTACTATGATACTTGTAAAAAATGTAAATGCTGTATAATCACACAAAATGGGAATTTCCTAACAGTTGCATCTTTCTTTCTCTCTCAATGTCAGTGCTTCTCAAAATCTGGGAATCGATAACAGTGATTCTCACCCACTTAGAGACTGTGGTATACATAGAAATGATACTATTTGTAAGGCATGTTGAAGTAAGTGAGCAAGGTTGCTTATACCCAAGTTGACTATCTGCTCTGGGAAATTGAGGGGATTAATAACTCAGCACAGCTAGAATCCATTTGTGACCCACTAGTGTGAGGCAGAAAACTCTCCCTGTGTATAAAAATATCCTGGGTATCCTAATTTTACATATTTATTGTAGGGACCAGAAACCTGCACTTCTAGTGTTACTCCATGGCATTTGAAACAATATTTCAAGGGACATATGTGCTGACCTAATTGTTCCTACTTAATTAAAGAACAAAGAGTGGAGTTCTTTTTGGAACCAAGTTAAGAAAGTAGTTCCAGACAAATCATGGTTGAGAACAGGCATTTGTCAATATCAAGTTAGAGGAGTATGCAAAAAGGAATAGCAACTTTAAGGTCAGAAGACCTGGTTTACTTCCCAGTTGTGAAAATTACTATGGCCATAGGAAAATCATTTAACCTGTTTTTGCCTTAGTTTCCTTGACCATCACAATGGGGATAATTTAAATACTTTAAAGGGTCTTGGTGAAGATCAAGAGAGAGAATATTTGTGCAAACACATAAGCCACTCAATTCTTTACAGCTGTCAGAAGTTGTATTACTCTTCTTATTATTGCATTTACTTTGTAATGTAGAGATTAATTTCTTATTTGAGTTTTGGTGATGATTTTAAAAGTAACTGCAAAGTCACACAATGATTCACTTGAAATAAATGACTTGTTTCTGCTCAACAGAATGTCTTCCATAAAACATTTGCAAAATGGCAAGCAGAAATCTATCAGGAAGATTGAAGTCATAGGATAATGTAGCTCATCACTGTAACTTTTCATAACACTTTTCAAATACTCATAAGTGTGATTTTGAAATAATTTATGTATATAAAATAAACATTAAATTGTGATTTGATAAAGCAGACCTGTAGTTTGAAAATAAAATACTACAGGAAAATGGAATGCCATTCCAAAGGAAGTTAAGTAAATATATCATCTATCCATCTTGCCAATAGTGTTGCTAATTCATAACCCTGACAGCAACACATTACAAGTTATTCCTAAGGGAAAAAATTGCCAAAACCTTTTATTGCTCAATTAAAGAATCTATATACAGTTGATTACATCTGTCTTATTAAATGTCTTTTTAGAAGATTTGTTCATTCAATCATACAACAAATATTAATTGAAACCCTACTCTTTATCAGGCATATGGAGGATAAAGAGGAACTCAGGCTAGGACCTCAGAAAGCCTGCTGTATTGATGGAAGATTAATATAAGAACAATAATCTGTAAGTATAATATAAAATATGATAATTGCAAGATAAATTTCTATGAGAATGATAAATAATATACTATATACAGAGTCATGAAGAGGACATTTTAAACCAAGTGAGGGGGATCAGGGTAGGCTTGTCAAAGAGGTCGAACTTGTGTTGAATTCAGAACTTCCAATAAAAGGAAGACCAAGAAAGGACGAATGGTAGAGCAAGTCAGAAATAGGAAAGGAATGCATGGGGCAGGCCAGATATTGGAAAGTAGAAGTGTTTGAAACTGTGGTAAGAGTGGTTTCCTCATGCAGCTCCAGGTGATTGTTGCCATGTAAGTTTTCAAAACCAGTAACATTATATATTCTTTGATTTTCCAGAAGAGCCAGATAGATATTCAGAGTTTTGTGTAAAATTTCCATATAAAATATGGCAACTAATCTAATTATTTTATTAATCATTTTTAAAAGGCCACACAAGACATACCTGCTGACCAAATTTGGCCTGTGGGCCACACTTTTCTATCTCCTGTAGTCATAAATCATGATGAATCAAAGAATGTATATAATAGTTGGGGATATAAAACCAATCAGAAATTCTAAATTGATTATATAACTATTAAAAACTCATGTCTACACTAAAATCTCTCTCCAACTTCAGGAAATCAAAAGTGTATTTAAGAAAAAAAATTACATGAGGTTATATGTTTGGGGTATAAAACTAAGAAAGAAACATAAAAGTTAACTAAAAGGATGACATGAATTTGAAAACCCCAGAACTCAAAACGGCAAATAAAATTGAGACGGGTTAGATACAAATATTGAACTTCTCTAAGTTATGGATAGGAGTTCTTTAAAACTTAGAAATATAGAAAGGGTCATCCATTGCAACATTAATCTCAACACAAGGTTTAAATTACACGTAAACATATTAAATGAGGGGCATAGCAGAAAAGGAAACATCACAGATCCACTCATGAGAATAATGAGACTTCAGTGGCAGACAGCATGCTTTGAAGGCACTTATATTGGTATTATTGATGATATGATAGTCATCATTAAATAGACTGTGAGCTACTTAATCAAAAAGTAATTTACCATTGAATTGGCAAAGTTCAGATAAAGCCTCATATCTGCTTGTCAGTTTTCAACTACCTCGTGTTTGGAGGACAGTTCTATATGTTCCAATCTGGTAAAACTGCGCTTACTAATAGATACACTGGGTTTACTCTGAGACTCTTACTTATCAAACTTGTTTCCAAAGTAGAAATTCACTATTGTCAACTCACATTTGTTAGTGAAAACTTGTCTGATGGACTTTGCAGAGTGTGTACTTGGTTTCCTTGTTGAAATAGATAAAATTTCAGGGGTGTAATTCTTTGAGAAGACCAATACTGATTCTAATTTGCATAAAGCTCTTTTTAGTAATGCCAAAGTCACACATCCTTATTTTGTTAATATGGATGCTCCCATCGTCTAATACCTATGTACACTGAGGGTATTTTTACTTTATTTTCCATTGTCATGTTAGTCTGAAGGAATGGATGACTTTTAAAAATTGGGGAGAGGGTAGAAAAGATGAGAAAAAGACAAATACTTAGATTATTTAAATTAAAAAATGAGAGGAGTGTTGATGTTTGCTAATTGTGGATTAGGTGGGGGAATATATACATTTACTCCTTCATATACTTTTAAAGAATTAGGGCTAGTTTTTCCCTTAAGAAAGACAAGGGTGAAAATAGTGCTGGTGATAACAAGAATCAGAATGAACTGTGAAATATTTCAGGAATTTTATTTTCTTCTTGAAGTTTGTAGAGTTTATGAGCATTCCAATGGTATCCCCAATTGTACAAGATTGATAACCCTGCCTGTTTTTCTGGAGGAAAATATTAGTTCACATTTCACATAAAAGTAATGTTTCAACTTGAAACTATTGGGTTACATGTACTTGAGGGGACTCACCAGAGAGAAATGTAGGCATGTCTGCGGTCTAAAGTTATATCCAGGCTATTCAGCCAGCATGTATTGGGTGCTTTCTAAGTATCAACAGTATAGACACAGAAAGACACAGAAAATGAAATAGAGAATTGTACTGTAATGTGGTAAAAGTAAAGGTGAACATACACATGAGGTACTCTATAAAACTTGGGGAGATTTTTTTATTTAAGGGTTCATATTTTGTGGTTCATAGAAAGTGCTTTAAAGACAGTATGGTTTGAAGTTGTTCTTAAGAAGAACTGAAAGTAAATCAGGCACAGAACGTGAGTGAAATTATTCCAGGTTGCCAGAATTTACTCCAAAATGGAGCAAACATTTTCCATAAAAGAATGTTCAGGGAATATGGATTTATAGAAAAGAACAAAAGGTTCACACTGAAATATATTTGAAAAGGTGACTGTTAAGGAGAAGAATTATATACATTCTATGTACTCCTAAAATGCAAGTATATTTATTTTGCCTTTTATAAAGAGGGGAGAATATTAGAATGTAAGAGAACAATGTATCTACATATCATTAGAAGCAAAGGCTTAATATGGATCATGCCAGAGTTAGTTCAATGACCATATTAAAAACAGAGAGTAACACTCTCCACCAAAAAAACCAGGATACTGAAGTTCAGATATATCATTTGTTAAATGAAAGTGTTGATCTTGACTCTAAATTATTTGATAAATTTAACATTCTATAAATCTTTTTTTATTGAAGTATAGTTGATTTACTCTATGATTCTTTATAGCAGTCTCCCCACCCCACCCCAAGCAGAATAGTTCTCCACTGTAAGATATCCTTAAAGGGAACTTAAAAAACCCTGAAATTTAGACTATGCTAATATTTTCTGTAACTTCTCCTGGCTCCTCTTACCTGACATCCCCTGAAGGGATATGACAGATCTGATTTTCTGTTTAATTTCAGATAATGTCATTTCACTGCTTTCCACTCATGATGGGTCAAGGTCTTGAAGACTTGAAGCATAATCAGTAGAAATATGGTGGTACTTCCTCAAAATAAAGGCCTGAAAAGCTATAAAAGTTAGAAAATAAATATGAATTTTGAATAGCCATTTTTGGATCTTATGGCCTTTAGTGTTAATAATGAACAAACCAGAATCTTAAAAATGTCGGACTTCCCTGGCAGTCCAGTGGTTAAGACTCCACTTCCAATGTAGGAGACGAGGGTTCAATCCCTGGTCAGTGAATTAAGATCCCACAAGCTGTGTGGCACAGGCAGCCAAAAAATTTTTTTTAAGTCTTTGAATAAAAGTGTAGAAGAAGATAAATTTTTTGAGTAAAACAAGGGAGAAGATCACCATCATGGGTGAGGAAGTTTTAAGTATAAGTTTGCCCCCGCAAAAGCCGTAGATATATAATAACCTCATGGAGATGTGTACTGAGGAAATTAGTATTGATATCAACCTCCAGTACATAAGAGTGAAAATTTATCACATTATTTTTAAAATCATTTGAATATGCCTCAGCTCACCATTCTGTCAAAGAAACAAAGACTCAGTCACATTCAAAGGGAATACGCCCCATTTTCATGATATTCTATAGGAACCTTAAATTTACATCATTCAAAAATTTGGGAAACCACCTCTCATGTTTAGCTCTTCATCATATCAGGTTCTGATGTTCCTTGTTCTTTACAGGCAAGCTTGGACACACTGAGTATTCAAGTCATCAAGTACAGTATAGTTCTAGCCTTCCCGGAAGCTATCTTACTTGAGCTACATTCTTTATTTGTGCTCGACCCAATAGTGCAAAGTACAGAGACAGCAATCATGGCACACTAATCAAGTGAGTTCGATTTCAGGTTATGACGTGATGAATTTGTATGTGGTTTGTTTTACTATTTATTACGTTGTTGGTATGAGGAAGGAGTACCTTAATGAAGTCATCTAGGAATGAAAGATGTCCTTGCCATTCTGTTCTTAGTAGAAATGTTTGCCTATTTGTTCAGAATTCAGTTATGTTCTTTGCACAATTAACTCTTACAGTTTCAGGAAGGTAGATTTTTCTTTGTATCTTGTCTTCATAACAAGGAAATTACTTGCTACATCATCTAAATTGATATATTGTATGTCTAATAAATTAAGAAAGTATTTCCTCCCATGCATATATAACTTCTTGATTATACCTTACACATCTCCCGGTCAAGTGCATGTTATATACTTATTGTCAACCAAACACATTGACCTTGTCCAGTAGAATAGGCTTTCTTTCTGATCAGTTCTGCTCACCACTCTTCCATTGGCAGCATGAATCTTTGAAATATCTTACATCCTGATTGAAAAGAAGCCCACTCTATACTTAATCTCTTTCTACTTTTCTGGTTATCATTTCCTGTCACACACAGTCATCCTATCAAGACTCACCTATGTGGTAACAAGCAGGATGCAAGCCATCTACCAGTCCCATCACTTGAGAAAAATCTCAAAAATCACTCCCTATCCAGTTTTAGCAAATAGCATAAATCAGGGGGTACTGACATTCTCCATTCAACTCAGATGACCAATTTTCATCTTCTTTTCACTTGGCAAAAACAAGTTTGAATCCTGTCCATGAACTTAAAACAAATTAATTACATATTTGGAGGAGAAATGGCACATATATGACTCATAAGGTAATCTGAGATTTTTAAGATATGTAATGATGACTTCTGCTCCTCAGAATGGAGGAAGAGAGGTGAAATGTATGACTTATTCTTCCTTTATAGATTACTGCCATGACTTCCAAAAAATAGACTTTTTTAAAAAATAAATCACCCTATGAAACTTGTTATTCACTTAAGGCAAACAATAGATTTGGTAGATATAGCTGTTTATATAGATATCAGTTGAGGAATGATATTACACTCTACCCTTATTTGAACTAGAACTCCACTTTTGCTACAGTCACCTGTATACCAAAAAAATGTATGAAAAAAGAGGAAGTTTATAGAGGCAAAATTGTTTAGTAATTCTGTAAGTGCACTTTTGGGGAAAGAATAAATATTTTTAGCTAAATGCGAATGAATGAAAAATTGGTAGTCTTGAGGTATTTAATGTATACAGATTCTAGCACCTTGAAAAATGATTTAGAGTGATTCGGGATGGGATAGAAATACTGATAATGCAGGTAATTTTGGCTGAAAGAAGAAAATTTCCTGCTGGGTTTTGAGACAACTTGTCCTTGAAATATATTTCCAAAATGTATTCCAATTACACATTTTCTGTATAAAATTTTCTATCAGTGTGTACACTTTATGTAGACACTAGTCTACAATTTTGTTAGACTTTAGTAGATCACAGTTCCCTACCGGTCAGTGTTTCTCAAAATGAGACTCTCAGACCCACCTGCAATAATACTACCTACCAACATATCAAGGAAGATGTGTTTTTGCAGAGCCCACTGCTTCATACATTATGGTTTCTCGTTTTCTATGTAACCTATGATTTAATTAATGAGTACATGATATCCCTTCTCTGGCAGAAGAGACACTTCAAAGTTTCACATAAGATCTGTATCTGTGAAAGCCTTCTTCTGTCTCATGGACTCCTTTATTCCATTCAGTTTTAAAGGTTTTTTTCTTACACATATTTACATCCTTAATATCTGAAACAGAGTCTGGGTCCATAAAACTTTGTTGACAAAATAAATAGATTAAAATGAAAACATGAAATGACAGTGGAGAAATTTAATAATTAACTTTTTATAATTATATGAGAAAAATACAAATTGGGTGACATGTTGAGTTGGATGTGTTATCAAATTAAGCATTATTAAAAGTCCAGTGATCAGTTCTTCTGCAAATCTAATACACGATTTTCCAGTATCTGTTTGACTATTTCTGGTTGTAGCTTACAACTTCACAAGACAGACAATTCAATGGTAGAGCATGTCTCTTAAAATTTTTCTTCCTTATAGTTAGGTTAAATTTACTGCATGATATCTAATTTTCTTCTACAGAGTGACACAAAGAAACTCTTCATTCTTTTGACAATATTGCAGACATTTGGAAACACCTGTCATGAGTTTTCATATTATCCTCTCTATCTAGGTATTCCTAATGCTTTAATTATCAGTTATATTAGCAAATCAAAATGCCTAGAGACTGTCTAGTCTTACATGTGACTAGTCTCAGAGAAGATAAACAATAATTTGCTGATATTTATATACCTAAATAGTAAGAGTTGAAATTAGAAACCAGGTTATATCCTTCAGGAATAGTTTGAACTGAAAAAAAAATCTCTCATCTCTGTCTCTATGTATGTTAATTACAGTGCCTTAAATATTCTAGAGTTAGATAGTTGCTGGCATTGGCTTTTGTCTCTAGTATGAAGGCTGACGCTTGCATGATTCTTTCGGTTTTTATTTCATGGATACAAGATGACTGTTGCAGCTTCTACCATTAAATCTACATTTCAGAGAAAGTTGTAGAAAGGAGAAAGGATCTTGCCTATGAAAAGAAATAACAGGCTCGCTCAGGAATCCCAAAAAAGCCTTCCACTTACTTACCATTTTCACTGAAAATTGGAGCTGTGGAGTGAGTGGGTTATTGGTCAGATGACCACCCTTGTATGCCACATGTATCTTCAGATCTTAGACATGAACCCTGTTTATGAAAACATTCTGTTTAATTTATTCCTTATACGTAATGCATTCCTGAGTGATAAGCATTCTAGTCATCTTTTTACGCACATAATTCTATATTAACAATAAAAATAACAATTGAATACTGACAAATTGTATAATTGTTTCATATTATTTGATGATCATGCTTGTGACATCTGGCTTGTCTAAATGTCTTGCTTTGGCCAGTGATATGGAGTCAAAAGTGACAAATGCCATCTCCAAAAACTCCATCATAAGGTTCCATCTTTGCTTTTCTTCCTGTGCTACAAGAATGGCATGTCCCAAATAAGGACTGCTCTGCCAGCATGATCCCTGAATGAAGACAACAGACAGAAAAACAGCAGTCAGTATCTGTCAACAAGTATCATGAATGACAAATCTTTGTTGTCATAAGTTCCTGAGATTTGAGGGGTTTTAGTTATCCCTCAAAATCTGGGAAAAGCTGGCTATTCTATGAATAGTTTAATAGGTACTTCATATAGTTTTTCTAATGTGATATTCAGCATAGATCTATGAAGTAAGCCTAGTTTTTGTGTGAGGCTCGGAGAGATTTAATCCATTTCCTAGTAGTCCTACAGTGGATAATTAAGTCTCCAGAATAAGACCCAATATTCCAGATGTGTTCCTACTATTAGAAGCTCCATGGAAAATAAGCAACTTTGATCTTGATTGTATAGATGTATTATGGAAATCTCAGATTGAATCACTACCTTTTTACCACATAATTGGCTCAGATGGCGGTAAAATAAAACTTTCTTTTCAACATAAATATTTTCAAACTGTGGCATCATAGTAAAATAATTAAAGCAATAAATATCTTTTAAAATTAGATGGCATCAATTTCTTTAATTCTACCACATAGATTTTCTAAAATAGTGTATTACCAAATTTGAGTTTCTTCTCTAAAAGCTACTATTTCTTTCAGTCTATTTTATAGTTAGAAGGTATGCAGATAAAAATTTACTAGAAATTGTTACACCTTTGTATCAATTCAATTAAAGGAAATTTTACACACAGTGCACTTTCTCGGAGAAATATAAATTTTCTTTGTAATTGCTCATATTTGGATTTCCCAAATGTGCCAGTGAAAGGGCCTATCACTGTGACACTAATTCATATTTTAACATGTTCTTCTGTAAATCAAATGTTATACTCAATAGTTTGGAAAGTTTCTTAGACAAGTGGAATGCTCCAAAGTTTCTGAATGTACTCTTATCTGTGATTAGTGGAGGGAAGATGATATAAGTGCTTCAGAGAACAGACATGGATCGTGTGTTGTTTAATAAATTTTACTTTCACTGCCTAATTAAAAGCTGCTGTGAAGAGCACGGGGCTCCTACCCCCTCAATTTTCTCCATTAATTTCTGGTCATTGAATATAAAATTATTACAAAAGATGGGGATACAGTATCCTCTGTTTCCCATAGTTTGTAGTTCTCTCACCCGGATTCTACCCCAGGGCAATATGATTATAGAATTGTCTAATTGAGACAGTCAATTTAAGGATGATGAAATATAGAGAAGAATTATAAGCGGGGTACATTAGACAAAAGTAAGGCAGGGTCTACAGTAAATCTCATTCCCTGCATAGCATTTGACTTTTGAGATTATTTTTATGGATTTTTAACTGCCATATATTTTCCTCCAGTGCTTTATTAGAACATAGGACTTTCCAGTGATGGTTACAACAAAAGTAAACTGATAAATCCTCTCTAGATTAGGAATCTTGTCAAAGTTAGGAAGCTTATCAATGTTTCTACTCAGCCGGCCTGAATTCTTTATCTAGGTACACACATTCTCTCTCATTCTCTCTTCTGGCTCTCTCCCTCTCCCTCTTCCTGTCTCTCTCTCTCTGTCTTTGTGTCTCGCTGTCTGTATCTCTCTCTCTCTCTCTCACACACACACACATAGACATATACACACATAGACATACACACACATGCAGACACAAAACCAAGATGAAACTCACCACACATAATAGTGCTCAACCTCAAATGTTGCCTAATCTCAGTTAGGAATTAAAACCTCAGTGTATTGGTATTCAAATAATGGGAAAGAAATAGTGTGTAGATAGGTAAGCTAAGATGCTAGATGGAATTAGATTTTTAAGTTTACATATATAACAATTCATCTGCATTCTTCATGTATTAGAAAACCATCTAATAACCTTAATCTCCTCAAAGTGGACCAATTTTTTTTTTTTTTTTTTTTTTTTTTTGCTGTACGCGGACCTCTCACTGCTGTGGCCTCTCGCCTTGCGGCGGAGCACAGGCTCCAGACGCGCAGGCTCAGCGGCCATGGCTCACGGGCCCAGCCGCTCCGCGGCATGTGGGATCTTCCTGGACCGGGGCACGAACCCGTGTCCCCTGCATCGGCAGGTGGACTCCCAACCACTGCGCCACCAGGGAAGCCCTGGACAAATTTTTTAATGATAACAATGGGCAGCCGTTTTTCTGCATCTCTAAATTTATTGAATTGTGTTTGTTGGCTTTTGTAAGTAATAATTATCTTTTTATAGATAATGTGGTAAAGCCCCTTGTTTTACAAATAGCATTTTAATGAAATATTTTAAAAATCAATATTAATGAAGAATATCTACAATGAGCAAATTATCAAATTTTAAACAAAGAGAGGACTGTATGACTTATTTGTTCTATTATGTCAAGCACCAGTCTCAGCATGGCACTGTTTTTGTATTTTGTTTTTGAAAACCGATTGGATTTTTTTGTGGTTGTTATCTTTTTCTGCCAGCTTTATTGAGATACAACTGACAAATAAGGTTGTGTATGTTCAAGACTTACAATGTAACTCAACTTTTTGAATCATTTTTAAATACATATTTTTAACTAATATAGCATTTCTGTTGTAATGTTTAAACATATTACGATGAAAACCCTTAAAATTTTAGTGCCATGCAATGGTACTCAGTGGATCATGACAGACAAAACAGGAACTCAAAAGGGCCTGGACAAAAATAAAAAGAAATTAATGTTTTAAAAACTTAGTGTCAATACATCTTGTGCTCTCTTCACATCCTGCACTAATTTAATTAATAATAATTTTAAAAAATCATTGTTTGCTACAGTTAAAGATCTATGGATGATTAACAGAGTAAAATCTGTCAGAATTTGGCAAAAAAGTTTAAAATTTGTTTTGATTATACTCTTATTTTTAAATATTATAATTAATTAAGATATTATAAAATTTCACTCTGTCTCCCTCTAGCTACTGTGCTCTTTCTTTTATTTACTGTATTTGAATGAAACTCTTTATACTCATTGTGTATATTTATTTTTGTAGTTTATTGGCTTGCAGATATTCTTCGCTCAAGACACTGTCTCTCATCTTTTCTGAAACCTCACTTACTAAATATACTGAAGCCTTCTTTGAGCTTTGGCTTCTGAGGTATCATCTTGCTTTGTCTTATTTGTCTCCGGCTATTGTTCTTAGTTAGAGTATTTCCTTTCCTCTGACTCCAAATTTCATAAACAGTTCCTTCTAGTTCCATCCTTGATCATTTATGTTTGTTTTTAGTTCCTCAAGATATTGTGGGCTGGATTATTTTTGTGCTGTGACCCTCCTTTTTTTCCCATAAGAAAATATATAGAATCAAGCACAAAATAATTAGAATAATTGGGAAGTACAATTGTAAGATGTAGTGAGAGAGGAAGGGGTTAAATTTTTCTCACCAGAGGAGGTAATGACTGATGTCTGAAGGTAAATGTCCCTAATGTGGGGCATACCATGATCATTCTTGTGTTTTATTTCCTATAAATACATTTTCTCCATGTCCTCATTTCTATTACTCATTTCTCTTATTTTTGTTTCATGTCCTTCCTCTAATCCCTTAGTAAACTTAAGGTGATATAACTGAAAGAATGAGTAGGGATTTGTAGAAAGCTCTACATTTCACTTCTGGCTCATGTAGTAATTATGCAAGTCAGAGCAGTGGGGTGGTTTAAAGACTGTACTCTGATTTGAATCTTGGCTCTGCCATTTTCAAGCTGAGTAATGCTGGCTAACTTAACCTATCTGTTCTTAATTTTCTTCCACCTATGAAATGGGAACGTAAATCATAATTATCTTACAGTTTTATAGAGAATATTTTAAAGTTCATGTCTGAAACCCCCAATATTTTTCTCTCTTCTGGCCCTCTTTCACCTGTTAGTATTTTCTCTAAGGAGAGTAGAGTAACCAACACCTGGTATTATCTTTTGAAACTGTATCTCTAGCTATGTCTCGACTTTTATTTATATTCACCAATCAATCTCTTAAGTCAGTATCATTTTAGGATTACTGTAACTTATAACAGAAACTAGTCCTAGCTGATACTAGATCAGCTGAAGTCTAGCTTCATTAGACAGTTTTCCTCTTCCTCCAAAAGTAACCATTGTGAGAAATGCGGTCCTTTTATAAAATCTGTGTTTATCCAGTGGAACTGTACCATAAACCTGAATGATCTGTCTCAGAATGGAGCTGCCAGAAAAAGAAAAAGAAAAAAACTGGAAAAGTAACTTGATAATTAAAGGTACTAAAGCAGATGTTTTATTTCATCCTTCCCTGATATACTTTTTTTCTTCTTCTTCATTTCATGTCACTTAACCAGTCCTGTCCTATTGCCTGAGCATTCTTCCCATCCCTGTCAAGTCTTTGTGTTTCCTTGTCTCTGACTGGCCTGATTCACCCTGTAATAATTAGTGTCTGCTGACTAGCCCCAATTGCCCCTGGACTGTGAAGTTTGGTGAACCCTGCTCATATAACGCAACCACATTTATCACTGAGAACCCACCTCCAAGAATCCTTTCTTTGTTGTTACTATTTTATTACTTGTTTTATTACATTCACTTATTTCTTCAAAGGATAGTTAATAGTTTATTCATTTATTTATTCAATAAATATTTAATAAAGACCTGTTCTTTTGCATGCCCTGTGCTAGATACTGAGAAAAAAATTAGCACAAAAAAAATGACATGGTACCTATTATCAAGAGGGTTCTAGTAAAATGGAGGGACAGTCAACTAATGGGAATAAACATAAGGTCCACAGGAAGCACATAGAATACTGATCTCAATCCTGAGGGTCAGGATTGGATTGTCAAAGGTGACATCTGTCTTGGTCTGATCAAAGAGTAATTTATTACTTTCAATGATGAAACTAAGAAAAATTTCATGTTTTTCTAACCAAGCAGGCTATTTAAGCAGAGAACCTATATGTGTAAATACGAGGAAAACAAAAGATACTTATACTGTCACCTTCTCCTGACCTTCAGAATTATGGTAAATGAAAAGTGAATCAAGGACTTTTCTCAAGAAGGTACAACTCTCCACACTTGGTGCAGGGGAGACCATATTGATGACAGAGGCAGGCATTAGGGATATCTTCGTAGCCTTTGGATCCTTGAGGAATTCTGGATCTGCCTCTTCTAGGCAGGGGGAAGAATAATTCTGTGAGAGAATCCTAGCAATGCAACAGCAAGCTTCTCCAGAAAGAGGATTCAGGGTCCTTCACTTCATAAGGCTAGCTCAGGGGTGTCCTTCATTTCATTGAGAATGCCCAGTTCTCATAGGGTGTGATATAAATATACAAATTCCTCATCGAGTCTTGAAAATTATGTCATTCTGAATTCAGCAATTTTTATAATATAAAAAGCAATTGTACCTAAATCATACTATTGCATAATCGTAAATACACATAATTGTTTGAGTTATTACAATTTGGGGAGCAAAGCATGTAAGTTTCATATTTTCTTGAGGGGCACCAATTCCACAGAAGCAAGTGTTCCCAGGGTGCCTTAACAATAATAATAACAACAACCAAAACAATGTTGAGTGTTCATGTGCACCAAAGGGCAGAGACCAGTAGACCAGATAGTGAAAACACAGGTAAACACTTTGAATAAAGATTGAGTTTGGTATCTGAAGTCTTTATCATATGCCAATGCATTGTGGAAGTAATTGACAAAAGTGAAAATGTCAAAAAGTGTTTGGAGGAGGGGATTTAGTGTGTGTGGAGGAAGGGTTGCTTCCTCATTCATTTTCTTCTCAATATATTTCAGAGAATGAAAGTAAAAGGAGAAAGACATGAGAGTTATCCTTTCAGAAACATACTTGGAATATATGCAGAATATATTTAACATGCTATATAATAATTCTAATAAATTTGGGATTTTTGTTTGATAATTATATTCTATTTTACACAGAGAAAAATATTACTCATAATTGAGTAGCCAATGTTATACCAATGTACACTCATAGGAAACAGTCATCTTTTCTCTTTTTTCTATGCCTTTTGCCATGAAGTAGGAATACAGAGTGATGGTGTACCTATAAAAAGCAGAACATGAAAGGCTACATGGTCCCCTGTGGATCCATTACATTTTTGGCCTATATATTGCAATTGTACTCATATTTATTGGATACTTGCTATTTTCTAGGTGATATGACAGGTTCTGAGGAGATAAAGATTATTAGGGCATGCCCTCTACACCTTAAGACCTAAGAATTTTATGAGGATACAGATAATCCTATAACTTACTGCCTGCTTTACTGGAAATATAACCTAGAGTACAAGATGCTACTTCAGAGATGGAAGGATTGAACATATCTCAGCAAAAAGAAAAGTAGGCATTTGAATTTTTCTTGTGTATATACACAATGTTCTGTCCTCCAAAGGAAAAATTATCTAATAACATATTATTCTAAGTTATCGATCACTACATTCTTGGCTGTCTGGTATTATATGATATCAGTGTGTACCTTTATAAATCAATGCTTTTTATATTTTGTATTTCCAAAAACGTTTCGCACTCTCTCTAACTCTTCAAATTATTTTCCAAGCAAACTGATAAGGAGATGATGAAGTAAGATCATCTTTGAGAATTAGTTCAGTGCCTATCACTGTGCTAAATATTTTATGTACATTATCTCTCACAATTCTCACACAAATCCAGGAATCTTAATTCTGAAATCAAGCAAGGAAAAAGCCAAAATAAAATTCAATCTTTGATCTCTGTTTTATATGTATATATATGCATTTGTACAGGCATGTGTTTATTTAACTTGATCTTGGTAAAAGTACTATGTTTTAAAATGGAAGTATATTTTAATTGTTGCAGTTGAAACTAAGGTGGAAAGGAAACTAAAATGATTGAATCAATTTCTGCCCCCTCTAGACAGGGTTGTATTTAAAGAGCATGTCCAGAAGGTATAGACCCTAAGTCCTCCACTGTTGATAATTCTTGTGCAGACTTCAGTGATGTAGCTAATAGTCTGGCACTATTTAACAACAAATCGGGCATTGGTTTCTCTTTGCTACCTGTGAAATTCCTGTACTACCAGCTTTTGATTTCTCTCCCCTGTTGCTTAAGGAATATCAGGTTTAATTCTTTGGTAGTTTAATGCTGGTAGAAGCTTAGTCTAACCTTAGCGTGAAGTAAAGTATTTTGCGTCTCATACCTTTGTCTTTATTAGAGACTTGCCTCTGTGTAAACCTCTGTATTGTACATTGTTACCACGTGAAACAGAATGGGATCAACCGAATTAGCTTAATCTGAGGTATATTTAGAAAGTAAATCTGAGTATATTTAGAAAGTAAATCTGTTAATCTCCTCCATTAAAAGTGGCTTATTATAATTCAAAATGAAATGTGAAGAGGAAGCAAATTCTGTATTCATGATACACATGCAACACAGTTTTAACAGAACAGCTTTGCCTCAGCCAGAGATTGCCTCCCGTTTCTTCCTATAGTGTTGAATTGAGCTTCATATTCATATAGGAAAAGACAACCCTATCCAGCTTCTAAGGCTTATAGTAATACTCTCTTTCATGACCTAGTTTCCTTGAAAAGCCTTGCCTTCTCATATTTCCTGTAACTGTCCTAGGACCTGGCATTTATTATGTTTGCAAGTAATCTGATATTGTATGAACCATTGTAAACCTTCAGAAATGATCCAGAAATCAACTAATTAACTTGTTGCATTAGAAATGAAGGATGATGTGGAAGAATTTATAAAAGCATGATTTTCTTTCTTTGGCAACATGTTTGGAAACTGCATTAGCTGTGTTCATATCATAATTTCTCAACTGAATTCATACGTTATGCTAAGATTTTATGCATTTTTGGTGAAAGGAATACAACGTCATTTGTATACATTTATGATGATAAAATAATGGCTAACAGAATTTAAGTGATTAAGGTCTGTGCCCAACTTCTGATGTTAACTGTTTGTTAAATCATTGCTTGAGGAAAAGGAAAAAGAAATACTTCTGACATAGTTCTTCTATTTTAGTGTGTCAACATCTTTATAATGTAACACTGTACAACTGAGAAAAGAACCTGGACTTCAAGGCCAAATCTGGGCTTCACCATTTATTCATTAACTGTGAGACCTTGAACAATTTCTGTGAGATAGTTTGAAAGGGTGTTAGCAATTTCTACTTCCTAACTGTGGAGCCAAAACCAAAATAGGCACCACACAGTGCTTAATATATAATAGACGTGCAATAAGAAAAAGCTAATTTAAAATATAAATGTATTTTCCCCATATTTTATTTTAATCCTCTTTGTATTTTTTTCCTTCACACCCACCCTCCTGCCTTGTCTCCACTCTTTACCTCTTGCGCTTCTGAGCCACAATACACAAAATGGTACATAGAAATTTATCAGACCTAAGAAAGTGGTATGTGGCTGGAGTGGGTATGACAAAATGTGAGAATTGCTAGAAAATCAGTTTTTGTTTGTTCATTTGCCTGATTGGTAGTTTATTTTCACTGTTTTTTAAATTCTTAATTCTTTAAAAATGTTAAAGCACTTGAGTGCCATGGCCTGCTCTGATGATGGAGAAGGACAAAGAACCTATCTCTTTATGTTCTGATCCATTATGCTGTTATACAGCTATATCATTGTAAATATAGCTTCATAGAAGTTATACATAATTGGAATATTTATGAAACTATTTTGCCAACCCATTATGTAGCTTTTGTTTCAACCTGTGATTTTTAAAAAATCCTCCATACTATTAAACCTAAACCATATAAATTTAGGAGGGGGGGAAATATTTAGAATAGACATAAAAATAAATTTCTGGCTACTACAATCAAAGATACAAGTAATTAGGTAGTATCTTCTTCTCTGATATATTTCACTGGAATATAAAATTCTGTTGGATGTGTTGTCTAAAGTATAACCTTACGTGAAAGGGCAGAGTCAATTTTTTCAGAGTTTCTTTCTACCTTAAGATTTAAAATTAAAATATAATAATTCTAAGAAAATAACATTAAATATATTTCCATTGCAGATCATCTACTAATTTTAAAAAACTTAAATTATAAAGAGGAAGAAAAAAGCTCCAAAGGGCAAGAATTTCTAGATTTGCTTTGCCTTTATCTTTAATTTTAGAGCATGAAATTACTTTTTGACATATATCAAATACACAAAAGTGATAAACTGAGGTCATCAATTGCTTGTTAAAAGAAATAGAATAACATCATAATTAAAACCAGACAAAACATATGTTTAAAAAAAGGCAATTATTATTTATGCCATAATAGTACTACTATTTGATTGGCTAAAGTGCACTGAGAATAAATAACTCTCGTGTTACCAATTATACACGTTGACTTGGTGGCCTGTTGTTTTATTGACATCATGGGAGGGACCAAGTTCTTCATATTGTCCTGGCAAATGAACCATATTGTTTAAATAACTGATGAAACACTGCCATAAAATGAAGAGGTACAGAATGTTGTGTTTATGCAAACATGACTTTGCACAAAATCTTTTTTGTTTTTATATTTTAGATTTCATTTTTATTTTTGCAGTAACAGTACCATATTTAGCCTATTCAGAGAAACAGGGAGAAAACAAGCTGATCATTATATTCTTATTCTTAGCTGCTTTGTTTGGAAGTCTGAATGGTCATGAATTCTACACATTTTCATTAACCAGTGAATAAAGAAGTTAGCTTCAGCTTTAAGGTAATGAGTAATGCCCTGCAAGCACCTAGTTAAACACTTGGAAGATGGTAGAATTTGACATTTTACTTTCAGAAGGGTCACATCTTCAGTTGTTTGATGATGTAGCCATTTCCCTCTCAAGATACATTGTAGTGTTCATTTTATTGCCGTGATACTCCTTCTTTCACACCCGTTCCTCTTCCTTTGTACCACCTACCAGTATCTTTGGGAAGGACAATTTTTTTTTTCTGCATCTGAGTAAGGGAAGGGCAATGAAAATACTTATATAAGTATTTGGCCAGCAAGAGAACAAAGTACAATATGAAAGATAAGAGATACAAGCTGTTACTTGTTGAGTGAGCCAGGCTCTGTATTACATGTGCTGCAAAGATAATACCCTTAGTACAGAAAAAGGGACCTTCTACTCAACAAGGTGAAACAGTTCACCCAAGTGCACAAAGACAAGTGACTACACAAAAGTGTCCATCTGTGGTTGTCTTTAAAGCCCAAGCTCTCTTTCCCTCCCTCTCCTCCATTTATGGAAATAAATATATAGTTAATGATAAAGTACAGCTGAGCTCAGACATGCAAGAAACTTATAATGTTATATATTGAGGCGATTACAACCATTTTTGGGGGGGGGGGGAACTATGCTTGCCCGGGAATGGCATTTGATATTTTACTGTGGAAGTACTGCATCTCCTGGTTTGTGGTGTCACTGTATCAGCTCCTTCAAATAAGATAAAATAGCATGCATCCACATTTGTTTTTCTTACCCTACATGATGATGCATGAAAGCAAGTTTGAAGTTTATTGATTAAGCCCAGCAACTCAATATTAAGATATAAAACATAATCTATTTCTGGGATATAAATGAGAGAGGCATTTTCTGTTTGTTTCAGTTACATTAAACAGTTGTTGGTGACTTTGTGACTGGGATTTTATCAGCTTTTTGGAGAATGTGCAGTATTATACTACCAAAAAGATTTTGTCTGTATTTATTAATATGGATATCTGGTAATTTTTTTAACAAATAATTATCTTGAAGATCTTCTGATACATAATTATAAAATTATAACTTGTTGCTGAGAAGAAATTGTTATTCCTTCTTAAAGAAATTAAATATTTCCTAAGTATGTTTTATATAATTTATTCCTGGAACTTTTGATTATACATATATTAGATATAAAGAAATGACTATAAATATTCACTCTTACTTGCTCAAACCAATTCATTAGAAAACGTGATAAGGATCTTTATGTATTTGACAAATATTATCAAGTCATTTTCAGTGGGATTTTCCTGCAGAAGCAAAAGTAATGGTATCAGTCATATAAAACTTCATAAAAGCTTCAATGCAGGTGTCAGGTAAATTACAATGACTAGATTTTGAAAAAAAAACATGACATTTAAGGAGGAAAGAATGTCTAAGATTATGTGTTCACAAAATACATAATATGTGTATTTATGTGTATGTGTTAATTGCTGAAAAGTGAGGGAATGATATTATAATCTATATTCTTGAATAAATCAGATTATTGGTGTGAATGTTATCATTAGATGATGAAATTATCTCTCTTATAAACACCAAAATCTAGATTCAAAAGCAGAACCAGAGATATTTCATAGAGTCTTGATACTGATTGATGAGACTCTGCAATAAAATTTTTACAAAATAAACAATTCAAGAAATATTCAACTTTGATGCATTTATTTTGTTCTCTTTTAATATCTACTTGATGATTATAATCAAAGGACCTAGAGCACAAATGATATCTTAGTGGATGCCAAAATCTAGTGCTGTGTCCTTTAATAATTAATCCCTAAAGCAAGCAGAATATTACCTGATGACTGATACCATTCTAATTCTCTCATTAGAAGATAAGGGGAGTACTTTTCAAGAGCTTTGCTTGGTTTTTCTCAAAGCAAAATGTTTTCTGAATGGAACTTTTCCACACTGGGCCTGAGACATGAACTGAGACACTTATACTTAAATTCTATTCTGTTTTTATACAGCAGTGAACCTGATACATAGAGCAATTTGTTGTCATTTTATCCCCTTCCGTATGTGCCTTTTTTTGTTAAAGCAGATGGGGATATATCTTGGTAATGTGTCTATGTTTTAAAAAAAGAGCAACAGCCTTGTTTTTAATGTCAAAAGCAATCCGTTGGAAGTCTGTAGAATGCAAAGTATCCAGATATTTTTAAGTGCAAAAGAAATGAAACAAACTTAATTTCTTCCTTTTGAAATTCAAGCAAATTCCAATTTTTCACTAATTTTGATATTGCCTTAACTAAAAGCTAATACACGTAATCATAGACTCTAGATAAATTAGACAAAGATTATTAAGACTTTGTTCAAATTTTCCTTTGGTTTACCCTATTCAATACCACAAGCTGGTACTACCCTACTCACAACACCCTTTCCCGCCCCTGACCATTTTTCAACCTTGAAACTTACCAGCTTCTAACATTATATATGATTTACTTGTTTTGTGCTTATTGTGTATTGATTATTTTCTGTGTATTGCTATATTGTAATTGCCAGAGTAAAAGAGTATAGTAATTTATATACTGATAAGGTCCAGGTGCCTAGAAAAATGCCAATTTACAAAAGAGAAAGAGTGATCAATAAATATGTATCAAATGAAATAAAATGTTTAAACAGTGAGCAACAACACAAAAATCTTAAGAAACTGAAATTTGTCTATTTTCAATTGGATTACATATTTGAAATATATGTCACTCCTTTGACAAAAAATTATAAGACAAGTACAAATAGATAATATATTGTCTCTAATTATGAACTAAAAGTAAAACAATTCCAGTGATAGATTTATAACCTTATTAATATATTTTCTCACTCTTAGTTGCAGCTGAAGAACAAAGATAGCACCATTGAATCACAGATAAACATTTATTTTTGTAACCTTGTGATGAATAATAAAATTGGAAAATATTAAGCTAAAAATTAAAGATATTAAAAACATCTTAAGGGGGAATGATTTAAACATCAGATCTTTGCAGCATCTTAGCATATTAGGACATAACTGAGATTCATTTCATATGCATCTGATTTCCACAAATAAATATTCTCTAAGTCCAGCAAGTGAATTATTTATAGGAACTTCATACAGTTGAATTTCTTTGCATGTAATTCTTTGTAAGTGACAGTGGTTTCTTTTGTGATGGGTTCTAATGTCAGTCCTGTGCAAATGTGCTGCATGACCTTAAATGGTACACTGTCTTACAGGACATCATTTTATACCCCCAAAATGTGGGGTTCAATACACATGACCTCCAAGTTTCCTTCTGCTTCTATGATGTGTGCCTTTGTGTCTTCCATTTCTGTGATAGTGTGTCTCTTCTTAATTCCCTATATGTGATTTTGTTTTTATGTTAAAACACTTATTATTTACAAATATGTCTGGATCTACTTTTAATTTACCATTCCACATTAAAAAAAAAGTGAACATGTTATACTGAAGCAATGGTTAGTTTTAGAATTAGAGTATCTTATACTATAGATTATCTACATATTAAAGATATACTATATATTATACTATGCAATACACTAAAGATATTTTTATAAAATATATTTTATGTCTATAAATACAAATTTTATATATTAAAGATAGAAAATATTTCTGTTATGTTTTCCTTGGAACTATAATTTGAAAAAGAAAGTGCTCTCGTATTTATCAGGAGTCTGCCTTTTTCTAGGTACTGAATTAGGTATTTTACTTCTACTACTTCACTTACTTAGAGAAGTTACAGTTGCTAAAAAGGAAACCTGACAAGTTTAAAGACAATATAGTGTTAACAGACAGGCAATTTATAAAATTACATCAGTATCAGAATTTATAAGGAAATATTTGATAGTTAGATTTCCCTTAATTACAAAACTGTTGCTCAGATTCAAATTTGAAAATGCATTTGACTCATCACTTCTTTTTATTTACCGGAATTTGCAATGATATTTCTGATTACCGTGCACAAGACCCACAAATAATGTGTAGGGTATTTTATTTTATATTGAACTTTACATTTCAGCCTCATGTCAATAGTAACCAAGAGTTGTGTCTCATAAAGAAAATCATTAAGTAAATTCTTGATTTTGAGATCCAACTTACAACCATCATCTTATATTGGCAATTACCTTGTGATTGTTCTTTTGTTTTGTTAAAAACCCTCTTGTATGGAGAATATGATGCTTTTTTCAAGTATTGGTTGTTTGCAACAAAATACAAATGTTTGATTGACTTAGTTCCTCTGCCATCCAACAAAGATGTTTCTTTCTAAACATCATGAAGCAATTGTGACACTGCAGTTGATCCACTGAAAGGACCTCATGTAGAAACATTTGTCCAAATCCAACTGCCACAAGGACAAAATCATGGGAGGCTTGAATTTATCAATGTCAGGGAAAACATAAAACCAAAAATCTGAGTGTGGAGAGATGTTAAGAGACTAAAAGAGTCCTTTTTTAAAAAAACTACATAGCTCTTTATTCTCTTCATACAGTGCTTTATCTGAGTCATTAAAAAGCAGCTAATGTTAAATTGAATTTGCATATTGTCTGAGACTATAAAATAATGGTAGAAATAGTGTTTATTATTACTTCATATATTCTGGAGGAAAATTTTGTGTTTAGCAACAAAAGCATCTTGATATGCAAATCCATTTACTTGTAGCTCTTTTTCTCCCTGAAGAGACTCCTCTGAATGTACTTTTGGCTGAGTGCTCCTTAAAAGGAAGGAAGGAGGGTAGGAAGGGCAGAGATGTTAAAATATGAAAAGTAAATGCCAATCCTCAAGGCCCTGGTTTTTGGGAAAGTTGAATGACAGGAAACACATTTTTTAAAAGGTGTTAATGGAGTGACTTGAGGTTCAAATTACAAAGAAAAATCTAGTTCAAGGAGGTGAGCTGCTTTTTTGTTAAGAAAGCTAATTACTTCTTAGTCTAGGAAATAAATCAAGGAACACGTGTCAGGTTTCATTATTTTAGTCATGTTTTCATTCTTAGTTTCTCACCAGAACTTTGAAAAAAGTCAACAGCTGTGTAGAAGCATTTGGAATCTTTTCAAGCTTCATATTTCTCAGCTGTTTCTCCTCTGGTTTTGGAAGAACGCAAAATCAGATGTGAATGCTTTATGAGTATAGCTCTTAATGTGTATTTCTAATTGAATATAGTAAAATAAAGTTAAATAACAACTGATTTGCATTTATACTCCACTGTTTAGTTTCTTAAAAGAATACCTTTTGATACCCTTAGATACTTTTCAATTAGTTTATCACTGATGGCAATACAAACTTTAAAATAACAGTAGATTAACGTGTGTGATTAAAAAATATCACTGAACATATTCAGCTTGTCTTTTCTAGTGAAATATACCTCAAAATAATAGTAATTTATCATTCCTTTAATCCTGACATAATTGATAACAAAATTAGAAACACATTTTCAATAAAACTATCCCACATTAACCAAAATAAGGTTTTACAGAAAAAAGTCTTGTCTTCTTTAGGAATCCTATTACTTGGCATAAGACAGTGAAATTAAAAAAGAGAAATGACTACTGTGAAATACAGCAAGTAATGCAAGTGGTAAAACTCTCTAATATGTTATTCAGAGAACAGTAGTTATAAAAGTACAGTAGTGATAAAAAGAATTTACTCAAATACTGAACTTTTCCCTTGTCTTTGAAGTATTTGTCTGAGTACAGTAAAGGCTCACATGGACAGTCAGCTCAAGAATTACTATGATTTCAAAAGGCTTCTGTGCGTTTGAACTAATATTCCCACTGCCTGAGTGGCAGTAAGGTATGAGTAATTTGTAGGATTATAATTACCTAGACAGTATATCTAGGATTTCTTATAGATGGGCTCTTTGTTACTGAGTTTTAGGAGAAGAATGAGGAATTAAGAATATCCACAACCCAAATGATCCATGTGTACCATTTTTCTCTGTGTATCAGGGTAAAAATGAAGATACTCTGTGCTTATTTTTACTGTTCATTATAAGAAGCTGTCTTTGTATGTCTATTTTTATGTATGTTCCATATTTAAAAGATAAAGCAATGCACATCTTGTTTTCTTACCTGAATTTTTATTATTGATTCTGCTGTCAGTGATGAATATATATAGATAGACACGTAGCAAGAGAACTTCTGAAAGTGATGGAGATAAGAAAATACTGAGAATAGTATTCTCAGTAGCAGATAAATGAAAAGAAAATCTGTTGGTTACATATGGTATTCAATTCTTTTAATCAGTCCTTGTAAGGCAGGCTTACAGAGCTTTTTAAAATATTTCACATTCACTACTTCTTACATGCAAGGCCATAAGATATTAATAAAACAGAAGATGACTGCTTTGTTTAAATTTATCCCATTTTTATAATGCTTTATTATAAACAGTCTTCCTTCATCCAGGTGTCATACATTTTATTTTTTATAGACCTTGGTTTCTTGTTGGCTGTTAGGATAACTGGATTTTTAACATAGAAATAAAAATCATCATCTCATGTGA